>NC_080721.1:10498549-10671049 GCF_019097595.1 Hemibagrus wyckioides | reverse complement strand
ACAGAGGCCACACCTCCTACATTATAGCTGATGGACACAGAGGCCACACCTCCTACATTACAGCTGATGTACACAGAGGCCATACCTCCTACATTATGACTGATGGGCACAGAGGCCACACCTCCTACATTATAGCTGATGGGCACAGAGGCCACACCTCCTACATTATAGCTGATGGACACAGAGGCCATACCTCCTACATTATGACTGATGGGCACAGAGGCCACACCTCCTACATTATGACTGATGGGCACAGAGAACACACCTCCTACATTATAGCTGATGGACACAGAGGCCATACCTCCTACATTATGACTGATGGACACAGAGGCCACACCTCCTACATTATGACTGATGGGCACAGAGGCCACACCTCCTACATTATAGCTGATGGACACAGAGGCCATACCTCCTACATTATGACTGATGGACACAGAGGCCACACCTCCTACATTATGACTGATGGGCACAGAGGCCACACCTCCTACATTATAGCTGATGGACACAGAGGCCACACCTCCTACATTATGACTGATGGGCACAGAGGCCACACCTCCTACATTATAGCTGATGGACACAGAGGCCACACCTCCTACATTATGACTGATGGGCACAGAGGCCACACCTCCTACATTATAGCTGATGGACACAGAGGCCATACCTCCTACATTATGACTGATGGACACAGAGGCCACACCTCCTACATTATGACTGATGGGCACAGAGGCCACACCTCCTACATTATAGCTGATGGACACAGAGGCCATACCTCCTACATTATGACTGATGGACACAGAGGCCACACCTCCTACATTATAGCTGATGGACACAGAGGCCATACCTCCTACATTATGACTGATGGACACAGAGGCCACACCTCCTACATTATGATTAATGGACACAGAGGCCACGCCTCCTATATTATAGCTGATGGACACAGAGACCACACTTCCTTCATTATGAATAATGGACACAAATTGATGGGCACAGATTCCATGCCACCCCCTTCATTATGACTGACATTATGATTAATGGACACAGAAGCCACTCCTCCTTCATTTTGACTGATGGGCACAGAGGCCACACCTCCTTCCTTATGACTAATAGACACAGAAGCTGCACCTCCTACATCATGATTGATGGGCACAGAGTCCACACATCCTTCACAGTTATTTTTTTCTGGACACATAGGGCACGCGTTCTTCATTATGATAGATAGGGCACACCTCATTTGTTGGGCTTAATTAATACAGAGTTCACACTTCCTTCATTAGGACTAACAAAACAAGAAGCAACACCTGCTTCATGGAGAACATGACAGATACAGAGTCCACACCTCCTGCTTTGAGTCTGATGAGCACAGAGGCCAATTAAATACCACAATTCTACAAATAGTTTTGGGTGAATGATACAAATCATTCCAAATAAATAATATTAGCCGTTATTTTGGCTACAGTTATTTCATTTCACTATAAAGTGTTAACTCACAGTCTGAGGTGTGATGACAGTTTGCACCAAAGACTGAGCTTATCACGATGAGGCATGAGAAATATTACATCTAAGAGTGTCGAGTCATTCTGTTGAGGTTCTTTTGCTCTTATCTTATCTCAGCTCTGAATCAGGAGCCCCAGCGGTGAACAGAGATCCACATTAAGGTATATTTGTGTGTGTGTGTGTGTGAGGGGAATTGGGTTAACAGGACAGTGATGAATGCTCTGGGTCATTCTGTCCTGTGAATAATGATGACCCCTTCACCTCCTCTGGATTTAGGCTCCTCCACTAGGGGACATGAAGCAAGTGAGAGGAAACTTCATTTTTGTGCCATTTCATATAACAGAGCAGATTTTTTCCCTTTTCTATGTTCAATTAGCAGTTAATAAAAGATGAACAGAAGCCCAATCTGAACAGAAACGTATCACAAAGCCCATTTAAATTTGTCAGACGTGAAATAAGTGTGAATGAACGTGTTCGCTGGAGCTCTTTCACATTTAAATGTATTCACTTGGCAGGCGAGTTTATCCCACCTGAGCGGCTGAAACGTGAGGCAGAATTCAATACAAAAACACAAGGATTATGGGTAATGTTTAAAGGCTGTATCCTGGCTATCAATCACTCATGAGACATCCTTCAAGTCTCAGCATCCACACTATTCTGCTGCGTGTGTTCTCTGTGTTGTGCTTCATGGTTACGGAGATAAACGTGGAATTAATCATGACAGTAAATGTCATATTTATTCAAAGGTTTCTGGACAATTCAACAACATTCTATAAAAGATGATATTTGCTCACTTTTTCATATTAGCCCACTCACAAGTAACAGATCGTCATCAGTAGCTGCACAAACATACAGCATGTGTTAACCTCCTTACAGAGGTAGCACAGACGCTCCTTCTGCCATGGACAGATTCATTTCAGACATGTATACGAGGAGAATTCCTCTTGAGGTACTTGTTATTGTAGATATTTAGCAGGTTTAAGAATAAAATGAACAAATACTATTAGTGAAAATACTATTAGTGGAAAAAATATAAATAAATAAATAAATAAAAATAATAAATATAATAATATTTAATAATAGTAATAATAATAATAATAATAAATATCACATTTAATAAAAATAAAATTAAAAAATTAATTAAATTCATACATTTTTTGAAATAAATAAACATATAAACTAATTAAAAAATGTAAAAATCTTTGGTATTTTCTTTTGGTATTATTAGTTTATTAAACTGTTAGAGCAAAAAACTTTTATTCTACTTATTGGTCATTTTCAGCAATTATTTTAGAGTTGCAACTGCAGCTGAATGACTCAAGTGTAAACAGTGCTTTTATAAAATCGCTTATTTAAATTGAAATTGCCTTCTTCAGCCTCCTCAAGTGTCTCATGCACACGGTTCACATGGTGATTGTCTGCATTTGTGAAAAGTACACAGGCTTCATCTCCATCTCTCAGTGTTCATCAGTTAGAGGTGTGAGGTATAACAGCACGTGGCCTTGACATGCTCCTTTGATCACCTTCTCAGGTTCTCTCTCTCCTTCACTTACAGCCATTAGGACCACACACGTGGACGCGGCCTTGGCCCGAACTCGTTGCTATGATAAAACGTGCTAGTTTTCATTTGATTTTCATTTCAAAGGCGCATAAGCGAGGCGCCGACTCGTGCTTATGATTATTATCAGTCAGCGAGGCAGAGTGATTTATTTCCAACGGGGAGGTCCACGGCGCCAGGCCTAAAAGCACTTCAGCTCAGACTTCAGATCAAAGGTGTGTATACACACACACACACTCACACACACACACTCTCCACTCCTACTCCTACTCCATAAATCTATCCACACTCATCTGCCCGCTTTTTTATCACTCTAACTATCTTCCCGCAGGTTTGATGAGCGCCGCTATTAAAACCGTGAGAGAACATTAAAACAGGAAGGTGCAGAAAAAAGACTGATTTCACTTGGACACAATAAAAGGTCAGACATAGTTTAACCTTTAAGAAGATGATACTGGTGGCAATAAAATACACACACACACACACACACACTGTGCGTTCTACGAAGGAGTAGAATGTTAAAGCTTCACAGTTTTATTCACCTTTACAATAAACACAGTGCAGGACTATTTAGTTTCAGTGCTTAGTGGATGCATTTAACTGCTAATTAAAATGATTTTAAATCAATATCCTGGGTCGGATTTATTATTTCTTTACGCAGCAGCCATATTGTGATTCGGATCATGTACAGCTAGCCTTGTAAATATTGTGTAAAAGCACGGATTTCTTTTTAAATCTGATTGGTCAGAAGTTGTTGATTCATTTTTGTGAGTAGTGCAGCTGCCAGATAAATCCAATCCCAGTGCTTGTTCCAATATTTTTATTGGACTTTTATGGAAGGAGTCTCCAGTGTCAGTGTAACCGTCCGTCAGTGTTAGTTTCCCGTCATGAGAAGGTTTTTTTTTCTCGGTTGCTCAGGAACACGAGCTGAGTTTTCTTTTCTTATGAACACTTAAAGAGAGTAAAAGCAGCCATGTTCTGTGGAACATTATATTATGACTGAACCCCGGTGCAAGGCAGAGTTTTGGATTGTCCTGCCAGAGTTTGGTTTAAATCAGTGACTGGCTTATTAAACATTATCCCATTTACTCCTGTACATGGCTGCTTACCAGAGAAACAAAATGGGCCCAGAATATTGAGCTTAAATTGTTATAACTGCTAGTTACATACTTCTGCAGGGCGAAATAGCTCGAATATAAATCGCAAAAAGAGACAAG
This sequence comes from Hemibagrus wyckioides, assembly GCF_019097595.1. NCBI lineage: Eukaryota > Metazoa > Chordata > Actinopteri > Siluriformes > Bagridae > Hemibagrus > Hemibagrus wyckioides. The sequence continues at coordinate 10,666,780 of NC_080721.1, read as the reverse complement.
GCGAATAAAACGATTTGCGTTAAGGCTTTCATTGAGCTGGCTGTTAACAGACCTCCGAATACTTTGACAAATCAATGTGGATCAGATGAAGTTTCATCCAAATCTCAAGACGTTTGGCTTCTACATCCATTTTCTACATTTGGCTTCTACATCCATCAACATTTTTTCTACATCTGGACTTCTGTAAAGCTGCTTCATGACCATAGGTGCATCCCAAATCTCATACTTTTGTAGTACAAATATTGTGAATACGGTGTTTACTTTGAAAATTCCAAGAAGAAGAAGAAGAAGAAATGCACGTCAAGCACCCGGATGATGCGCTTATTTATCTGGAAAAAACAAGTGTGGAATGTTGGACACTTCGTGCACTCAATTATAAGCAGATATGCTTATGTAGTGGAAGAGAGGCGCTGGGTAAGAAAACATTTTCAAGATGGCCGACGAAGCTCCGGTGGACGAAACGTCTGACAGACGTCTTTTTAATGACCTCAGGCAGATTTGTTATATGTTTGAATTATATTATAACAGTCTAATTCATCGTATTCTGATAAAGCTAGCGGTAACATCACATAACATGCTTTGGTCATTCACCGTCGCCTGGGAAACGGCTTAAACTTCCGCTTAGTAAAAAAGAACGTTGATGCATCTGAAATGATTGGACCCTAGTGGACGTTCACACACTAGATGCTAGAGTGTAGCACGTCATTTGGGACATGGATCATATCGATTGTTTAAAGTGCGATACATATAGAATTAAACATTATATTATTATATTATATTATAACATATAGACATTGATACTCATACATTGATACATACAGATAATGATACACACCAACAAATATCAAACTGGCGATAATCTCAAAATCACAAGCTCCACCCACTTGTGTCCTGCTTCAGCAATCTTAAAAACTGCAATAAACCGCCTGACCATAAAATAATCTTTTGAAACATAACATAATAACAAACATCTACATCATAACCTAGTCATCGTAATGAGAAACGTTCACAGCGTCATGTCTGTAAAATTTTGTTTGCTTTTGTTTGTTAGTAGCTGTTTGACTAGCAGGAAAATGCCCCCCCTGCTTATGAAAGTAGCCACTCTTTGGTCATGATAAAGCGAGAAGTCATGCATGCAAAAGACTAAACCAGGGCTTATAAGTACATGGTGCTTTTTCACATCATGATAAACCTCTAAAATACAACTCATTTTTGTCTTTTTTATCTTTCCTCACAAACAAAAACGCCTTGCTTTAGCTCTAACGCTAAAAGTCCAAGAATCAGAACCGTGTTTATTTCATCATTTAAGAAACACTAATGAAACAACAAAACAGCAAAACAAAGATTATGGCATCTTTACTTTAGAGAAATGTTCTTATTGGTTAAAAGTGTGTTACTTTTTGATAAGTCAAGTTAAAAGCGTTTAGCATGACTAAACGCACCGAGGATCCTAAATCATCAGATTAGCAAACCAAGACCGAAAATGTACGAACATTAATGAAAATGACCATGGAGAAAGGTGTAATTACTGTAATTACTGTTATTAGCCTTGCTATTAATATTAAAGGCAGCGAACTGGCAAGTCATGCTCCAGCTAAAATGATGGAAGACTACTTAGCGCACGCTGAATGTCCAACACAGACCAGCTGAAGTAAAGCTCTTGGCATGAGTCACCCCATTAAACCTTCAGCCACCTTTAACCCAACATTATCTCATAAGCGGAGAACAGCGTGACGGCCATGAACTGCGATTCATAAAGTCATTTCCTCCTTAAAAAAAAAAACGGTAATAAAGAATCTCAGCGAAAGGACCTCAGATCCTGAATAGAAATGTTGCAACAAGTGCACAAATATACCACCGACTACATCAATGACCTGAACACAGGAGTTCATACACTATTAATGACAGCTAATCAGGAATCCTGCCTCTAATTACGCCTCTCATTAACACCTCCTTTTCGTAACATTTTAATTGTACCTTCTGTATGTTATCCAGCATAAAGATATTTCAGGTATGTGAAAGCTGCTTAGTTAATGACATGACACATTCTTGGGACCAGTGTTATAATTATATATAATAGAATTTAATAAATGTGCACCAAACAACACATTAATCTAAATATCTCTGGTATGGAAATGCATTTTCACCGCTTTCATTTTTTTTTTTTTTTAGCCATTTTGGCATCCTGAAGTCAGTACCATGTGACCATTAACTACTAAAAAGTCAGAACAGAATTAAAAAAAAAATTGCTTAGCATGATTTTATGTTTGAAATCTCCAAAGATTCAAATAATTAATAAATAAATAAATAAATAAATAAATAAATGTAGCTTGCTTTCTAGAAAATGTGCTGGTTATTGCATCAAAGTAAACCTCGAGTGGCCTTAATAATGCAATGACAGCGTCTGTAGCAAATATACAGTTCAAATATTGAATAAACTGCTCAGTTTTTGGCTCAAAAAATGGTCATTTTTGGCTCATTCTTGGCTCACGGTTTGGCAGTTTAGCATGTCATGTCATGTGGTAAGACCCCAAATAGAATGCGTTATTGTTATAAATATAGTTTATTTATTTATTTATTTAGGTTTAAGTGTATCCTCAAGTGCAGTGGTGTATTTGGGTGTCCAGTTGGATGCCCGTTTAGTTAGAAAAAAAACTTGGAAAGTCAGGTGGCACAACCAAACCGTGTCAAATAGCGCAACCAGAGAAGACTGTAAAATCTATTCAAGCATTCAATTCAATAAAACAACGTGAACGCACTGCCAAACGCAATGAAAACATTAAACGGTATCATTTATACACATTCTCTATAATAAATAACTTCTTTATAATCGTATATTTCTCACTGATGTGTGGTCTGACATTGTCTGGGTCACATTTTTTTCTTCCCACATTATGAATTCACTTACACATGTAAGACTTTCATTTTGATCATGTGATTTACTTCCTTTACCCTAAAGTAAATTTCTCCTATGTTTGTACACATGATAGTTCAGCTGATGTACAATTTCATGATGAAATGCACCTTCAGCTTAATCTCTTGTTAAAGAAAAACTGCAGTCACATGTGAAATGCATGTGATTTTACCAGGGGCATTAGTTTCACCCTCTGTAGTGGCCATTATTAAATTCAGCGCCCATTTGGAAGCTTTCAGGAACCAGATGGTGGCTCAAACAGGGGAGGGCTTGAAAGGAAACGGTGAGCAAATCAAGCGGCATTTATACACCGTCCCTTCATCACCTGATGACCGTCACACTACACCGTCTAACCTAAAGCACTACAGCGTCCTCAACATGGTGTGCAAACTTACCAACACTGATGGGAGGTAATCAGTCAAGGAAAACCAAACGTCTTAAATAACTTCAGTTAAGCAGAGTGCTGAAAAGATGATGATGATGATGCTCTCGGACCAAACTAAGAGACTCAACACTGACGGCCGAGACCTCATGCTGCGTAGCTGCTTTTTTAATAAAGGAAAATGATCTATTTAGGCACTTGTGTGTCTATATATAAACAAACGATGATGTGAAGGCTAAGAGCTTTGCAAATACTTGAATCAGTTTTTAAGTGAAGAGCTAAAATGTAATAAATAAATAAAAGTATTGTCCAGGTGCGTTCAAACACACTGCAGGTGTTAATTCAGGATTCTAGGATTTTGCGGCACGTGTTTATCTCATGCATATGCATGTTATGCACATGCATGGAATATGCACATCCTAGGTGTGTGTGTGTGTGTGTGTGTGTGTCATTTGAATGCAATTCAGCCCAGAATGCAAATGAACGCGCAGGAGAACAGAAGGAAATGAAATCACATGCGGAGAGGATCTGTGGAAAAACACAACAGTGCCAAGTATAGCCTTACAAGCCATTACCAGAAAAAGACAAACTATTGTGCATTGCATATTGTGCATCACTGATGAGTATAAACACACCGGAATGCAGCATGAGACTGAGCAAGAAATTGTTTGTTTGTTTATAATATTTATATTATATTTCCAGATTTTGTTTCTTAATGCTGCAGAGTGCATATATTTTTTTACATATTATAACATGCACAGCCACGCCTGAGCTACGAGTAGCAATACATGCACAAAAATTAACACAATTTTATGTTACCCATATCATGATGTTCTCCCCTCCCCAATAAATAACCAGCAATCTCATCTAATTAGTGCACGTGAAGCAGAGGAGCGCGCGCTCACCGGTGAAAAGCAGGCTGCAGCTCAGGCACCGGATCTTTACAAGCCGTCAGATGAAGCTGTGCGTCCGGCCCGTGGTTGTCAGGGTCATTATTTAGAGTTTTTCCTTACTGTGTGCTTGGGTTTAGATGCTGCCGTGTGGCTGAGACGCGCAGACCTGCAGCCGCAATACCAGAGAGAGAGAGAGAGAGAGAGAGAGAGAGAGAGAGAGAGAGAGAGAGAGAGAGAGAGAGCTGCTTAAAGGAGGGGCGCACTGCGATATGCAGGGTGGAAAGGTACAAAATTTTGCCTACGTCTTCCATCCCTGATCTTTCCGCAGCGTCAGCGTCTGAATCTGTGCAGCCTTTTGGGATAAGAGATGTTTTCATCTTTCACCCATCCTATGTATCCTTTGTTATCTCTTTTTCTCTAACCACTACAACTGTAGCATATGTGCAAAACAAAAAAATAAATAAATAAATTTTCTCCATGCCTGTAATAAAAAAAAAAACTTTTTTATTTATTTATTTATTTATTTAGGAATGTAAATATTGGAAAACAACATGTATTACAATATGCATTGAATTCAATGGCTGAAAAAACTAAACTAAACACAGTGACAGTGCCCTCCAGGCTGTCCTTACAGTAGAAAAAGAAAAGTGTGATGAAGTGCTCAGTTGGTGCTGATACAAGCAATGAAACAAAATTCGTGACCTATATATAGGGTTCCAATGTCTCGTGCCACATATGTTGCGTTATGAAGGTGCATGATGCATGATGCATGCCTTATAGGACTCTACTACATGCGAGAAAACAATGGGATGCAAAAACATTGATGCAGTCTCCTATAGGTTTGCTCTAGGGGAGAAAAAACATAACATAGTGCCCCACAGGATTATTACACATATAAGGAAATGTGAAGCATGCCCTATAGGGTGCTTCTGTGTCAGAAGAAATGTGATGTTATGTCCTACAGGATTCCTCTATGTGTAAGGGAAACATGGTGCAGTGGCCTAAAGAATTTTTCTAAAAGTGAGAAAACATGATGCTGTGCCCTATAGGGTAACTCTATATGTAAGGGAAACATGATGCAGTGCCCTATAGGGTAACTCTATATGTAAGGGAAACATGATGCAGTGCTCTATAAGGTAACTACATGTAAGGGAAACATGATGCAGTGCCCTGTAGGGTAACTCTATATGTAAGGGAAACATGATGCAGTGCCCTATAGGGTAACTCTATATGTAAGGGAAACATGATGCAGTGCTCTATAAGGTAACTACATGTAAGGGAAACATGATACAGTGCCCTATAGGGTAACTCTATGTGCAAGGAAACATGATGCAGTGCCCTATAGGGTAACTCTATATGTAAGGGAAACATGATGCAGTGCCCTATAGGGTAACTCTATATGAAAGGGAAACATGATACAGTGCTCTATAGGGTAACTCTATATGTAAGGGAAACATGATACAGTGCTCTATAGGGTAACTCTATGTGTAAGGAAACATGATGCAGTGCCCTATAGGGTAACTCTATGTGTAAGGAAACATGATACAGTGCCCTATAGGGTAACTCTATGTGTAAGGGAAACATGATGCAGTGCTCTATAAGGTAACTACATGTAAGGGAAACATGATACAGTGCCCTATAGGGTAACTCTATATGTAAGGGAAACATGATACAGTGCTCTATAGGGTAACTCTATATGTAAGGGAAACATGATGCAGTGCCCTATAGGGTAACTCTATATGTAAGGGAAACATGATACAGTGCTCTATAGGGTAACTCTATATGTAAGGGAAACATGATGCAGTGTCCTACAGGGTTCATCCACATGCAAGGAAACATGATGTTGTGCCATATAGGCATATATTTGATGTGATGCCCTATAGGCCTGAGTTATTGCCCTCCAGGTGCATCTGTTTTTTGTTTCCCCACAGCATTTAGGAGATGCCCTTTAGAACACTAATATGTCCTTTACTATCTACACAAACTTCTTAAGATTTGATCTCCAGTTTATAAATTCATTGATGTTCTTTAGCTTATTTGGATACTACTTTATTCTTCTTCTCCTTACAGCATCCAGATTCAACATCTATTAGGTTTTGTACTTTGTACCTGTACTTCTAAAACTGTTCTCTTATGTACATGGTACGTCTTAAAGATGTCGATTGTGTACCGTTCACCCCTGCATACAGATCGACACGCCTTCCCGCGACTCCTTCGACTCCATGGTTACAAGCCCTGACCCACTTCCCTTACTGGCGCGAGCGGCTTTTCAAAGGAATCATAAAAAGCAGGGATTAGGATGCTTAATTAAGTTAATTCCCATCAATGCACTGATCCATATTCCACAGTCTCAGTCTTAGTTCAACAGAAAACCAGCGTCCAGCTTCGTAAAAAACCTTTAAAACTGCAATCTGAGATTTGAAATCTGAAGCATTTCCATAATTTTTATTGTAAACTATAAAGCCTCGAATATACTGGATACAGTACAACATATATTTTACTGAGGAGGCTTTGAGCTTTTTTACTGTGAGTATATGATTTATGGCATAATCTAAAAGTGCTATTTTTACCAAGAAAATGTTATTAATATGGTTTAACATTAATAGAAGTCTCCAGCATCAACGATGTCTGTGTGTGTGTGTGTGTGTGTGTGTGTGTGTGTGTGTGTGTGTGACATGACAAACTTCAAGAAAATGATGCAGTCTCATGAAGGATTCCTCTACATCAGAGGAAACATGATGTAGTGCCCTATACGATTCCTCTACATCTGAAGAAACATGACGCTGCCCTAAAGGATTCCTCTACATCTGAGTAAACATGATGCATGCCCCATAAAATTCCTCTACATCGGAGGAATATGATGCATGCCCCATAAGATTCCTCTACATCTGAGGAAACATGATGCATGCCCTAAAGGATTCATCTACATCCGAGGAAACATGATGCATGCCCTAAAGGATTCATCTACATCTTAGGAAACATGATACATGCCCTAAAGGATTCATCTTCATCTTAGGAAAATGATGCGTTCCATAAAGGATTCATCTACATCCGAGGAAACATGATGCATGCCCTAAAGGATTCATCTACATCTTAGGAAACATGATGCATGCCCTAAAGGATTCATCTTCATCTTAGGAAAATGATGCGTTCCATAAAGGATTCATCTACATCCGAGGAAACATGATGCATGCCCCATAGAATTCCTCTACATCTTAGGAAACATGATACATGCTCTAAAGGATTCATCTACATTAGAGGAAACACGATGCATGCCCTATAGGATTCCTCTACATCTGAGAAATATGATGCATCCCTTGTAAGTTTCCTCTCTTTCAGAGAAAACATGATGCAGTGGCCATTTTTGATGTGTGCCTCCTTCTTCTGATGTACACCGAGCATTTTTGTAAAATCTTTAAAGTTACTCTGATCCTACCTTGTGTCCTTATGAGGATCTTTCATAAGACTACAGTAGGGGGAATTTATTAAAAATCCTGACCCCAATGTGTAACTCACATGTTTATAACTGAGATTAAACCTAGATCTATAGTCTGAGATAAAAAGAGACCGTTCAGTTGAGGTTAGATTTAGTGTGTTTCCGCAGTCATAGTGACATCAAGTGAATATTGACTTATAGTCCATCAGCACTGACAGTTCAATCACATGTCTTATGCTCTATAAAAAATAAAATTACAAGCATTTATCACATGGGGAAAAAGGCATGTTTAGACAGGACAGAATACAACAGGCTCTGAGTGATATCAGTGTGAAATGTAAGAGATACAGTATATCCAGTATCTGATTCATTTGATATCACTGCATGCGGGGCATTGATCAGCAGGCCTGTTTTTCAGGATCCTGAGACAGAGGTAATTATATTAGCCAGGAAACAGCGATCATTTCCCTCCGCTATACTGGCCATAATCGAGTCATCTGCTTGCTCCATGCATGTTTATGATGTGTGTGTAGTTTTATTACTCAGCAGAGTGATTTCTAGGATTCAGGAATTGGTCTACTCTATGTGTTTAGTCGGAGGAACATGTGGTTTAATCATTATATTCACTTTATTAAAGCCTTTATGAAAAAATATGAGGTCCTGTTAAAAGACCATGTGACATCTCCCCAGCTATGGTCCAGCTTAATAGATTTGAGAATGATGCCTTCAGGAACTACTCTCTGTGTGACTTCTAGTAAAGGAAGCGTGGTCTCTATGTGAGTTCTGGTAGAGGAGGTGTGGCCTTTGTGTGAGTTCTAGTAAAGGAGCCGTGATCTCTGTGTGAGTTTTAGTAAAGGAGGTGTGGTCTCTGTGTGAGTTCTACTAAAGAATGAGAGGTCTATGTGTCAGTTCTGATTAAGGAGGCATGGTCTCAGTGTCAGTTCTAGTAAAGGAGTTGTGGTCTCTCTGTGAGTTCTAATAAAGGAGGCTTGGTCTCTGTGTTACTTCTAGTAAAGAAGGCGGGGTCTATGTTCAAGTTCTAATAAAGAAGGCGTGGTCTATGTGTCAGTTCTAATAAAGGAGGCGTGGTCTCTGTGCCAGTTCTAGTAAAGAAGTCCTGGTCTCAGTGTCAGTTCTACTGAAAGAGGTGTGGTTTTTATTTCAGTTCTACTGAAAGAGGTGTGGTTTTTATTTCACTTCTAATAAAGGAGGCGTGGTGTCTGTGTGAGGTCTAGTAATGAAGGTGTGGTCTATGTGTTAGTTCTAGAAAAGGAGGTGTGGTCTCTGTGCCAGTTCTAGTAAAGGAGGCATGGTCTGTGTGTCAGTTCCAATAAAGGAGGCGTGGTCTCTGTGCCAGTTCTAGTAAAGAAGGCGTGGTCTCAGTGTCAGTTCTACTGAAAGAGGTGTGGTTTTTATTTCAGTTCTAATAAAGGAGGCATGGTCTCTGTCCGAGTTCCAGTAAAGGAGGTGTAGTCTCATTGTCAGGTCTAGTGAAAGAGGTGTGGTCTTTGTGTCAGCACTAATTAATTAGGCGGAGTTTCTTTCAATTCTAGTGAAGGAAGAGGAGTTTCTGTCAGTTTTAGTAAAGGAGGCGAGGTCTCTGTGTCAGTTCTACTAAAAGGGGCGTGGTTTCTTTCTATCTTAGTACAATAGGCGTGGCCACTGTGTCAGTGTTAGTAAAGGAAGAAAAGCTCACCTTAGCAAATCTTATAGGTGATTACATACTGAAATGTGCATTGCATAATCTCAGAAGAGAAGAATGTACATCTCCAGTGAATGAAACCGCATGCACCCAGATCATATCCCAATTTAGCTCATTGTTTCATAATAGAGCCTCATGCAAATGAGCTATTAATGCTCACTGACGACCCCCACGTTTCCTCCAGGCACAAAACGCTGATTAGCTGAAGCTCATACTGAAGTTCATTGACACGTCAGATTTCTTCGCTTACTTGCATACTTTTGGCAACAGTCAGGCAGAAGTGAGCACGGTTTGGCTTTGTGGAGGCAGCCGTCTCCAAAAATAACTCCTTCTGCTATTGTTTCTATTCTGCTTGCTGGATGAAAACACTTTGCATCCACGATACGACACGATCTTGCTAAGCTCAGCCTTTGCATCATTTGTCAGACTACAGATGGAGTCTGTTGGCTAAAATTAGAGGTAAAATATTGCTGCGGTAGTTCAAAGTATTTGCAAAGCCAGATCATCTCATTGTAGCATTATTTGCTGAAATTACACTCTAGGTTTTTATTTCCCTCGGCCATTACCTGGTATTTTCCTCGCTTTGCTAGCTGAAAGCATTTTGCATTGTATGAAAATTGCACTGTTATGTAGAAACCAGAGTTGAGTTATATTATTATGAAGTCTGATTACAGGCTTCGCACTAATGGTAGTGTGAATAAGAAGGAAATTCTTATTTCTGGAAGGAACATTCTACTACTTTGTATGTGCTAGTAACTTCATTCATCCAGCTGTCATCTGTAATTATATCAGCTACCTATATTTTACCCCTTTCTACAGCCAAACTCCTGCCAAAAAACTGTATTGTGATCAATTCTGTGAATGCTAGCAGTACTAGATAGATTGTGGACTGCAACACCTTTTAATTAAACATGAGTAACATAGCTTCACTTGAAATCTCTTGCTTCAGTGTAGAGCCCTCTGCTGCATGCACAAGGATAATACATTAAAATCAGGAACACTACTGTGGCAAGACGATCAGAGCAGAGACAGATTAGTAAATCCTGGGCAGGAACCAATACAGGGCAACTGTCCTCACACATGATCCAATGAATGGAGCCCTGACCAATCTACGCTCTACAAAAAAATCATACATTACCATAACACACTTAGCATGAGGATATGAGTAGCCTCGTTGTTATGCAGAAGGCAGTTTCCTCAGAATATTGGCTTCTCTCTAGCTTTCTCTTCACGAATTCCCACGAAAAGCTCTGACTTTTTCCTCTTTGTTGACACACTTGATAAGGAATCGCACTTATCTATGTTTTTATCCTTCTTCTTTTTTTAAATCCACTTATCTAGCAGCAAGTTAGGCCGTAACTGACCACTGCTTGATTCCAAATTCAAACCCACACACTCTCAATATTTCTCAATTTATTTCAGATTTACATTGTCTCGTTCATTCTTGTATTATATGCAACAGGCAAAAGCCCAGTATCATACCATAATCATACTCATACACTATATTGACAAAAGTTTTGGGACGTCTGCCTTTACATGCACATGAATGTAATATGGAGTTGTCCGGCCCTTTACAGCTATAACAGCTTCAACTCTTCTGGGAAGACTTTCCACAAGGTTTAGGAGTGTGTTTATGGGAATTTTTGACCATTCTTCCAGAAGCGCATTTGTGAGGTCACACACTGATGTTGGACGAGAAGGCCTGGCTCTCAGTCTCCGCTCTAATTCATCCCAAAGGTGTTCTATCAGGTCGAGGTCAGGACTCTGTGCAGGACACTCAAGTTCCTCCACACCAAACTCACTCATCCATGTCTTTATGGACCTTGTTTGGTCACTGGTGTGCAGTCATGTTGGAACAGGAAGGGGTCATCCCCAAACTGTTCCCACAAAGCATGAAATTGTCCAAAATGTCCTGGTATGAAGCTGAAGCATTAAGAGTTCCTTTCACTTGAACTAAGGGGCCGAGCCCAACGCCTGAATTCAATGATTTGGAGGGGTGTCCCAAAACTTTTGGCAATATAGTGTAAGTCGCTCTTTTGAGTCTGTTTCCTCTCAAGGTTTCTTTTTCAAGTTGTTTCAAGGAGTTTTCTTTGGATTGCTCATTATGGATTGTTTTAAATGTTTACATTCCTGTAAAGCTGCTTTGCGTAAATGTTCATTGTTAAAAGTGTTATATCAAATAAAAGTAAATTGAATTAAAATTAATAATTATATAACATGCTATAATTAATACCAATCTGAAACATGGTCTAAGTCAAAATTATTTAGACTCAGTGACCACCTAATTTATGAGTGAATGTTTCAATAATAATAATAATAATAATAATAATAATAGTAATAATAATAATAATAATAATAATCCACTTAAAGGATGCAGATTTATGGCAGCAGGATGATAGTGATAGTAGAATAGTCACAGGAGGACAATATATCATATCTGCTAATAACTTTATTTAAATAAGACACAAGATCTCTATTTTACAGGAAAAACAAAAGTAATGAAACAGCCATCTCAGGCTGAAGAAAAGAAGTCGTGGGTTTTCGGTACGGCCGGATGGGATAGCAGAGCAAATGTGGAACTCAGATATGTGCAGAAACGTTACGCAACAAGCTCAGGAGCTGGCACTATATGATACTGCATGGCTACAACAAAGTCTTGAACCATATCGACACTGATTTGTTTGGAGGCTTCAACAAACGATTGGACTGTGCATTCCTCTTGCAATCGCGCTTCAGTTTCTTCAATTTCCCTTCGAAAGTTGCTTCCTTCATTACATCTTCAGTCTTCTAACCAGAACTGTAAATGTGTGTGTGAACAGATGAGCTGTAATATCAAAGCTTTGAATATCAGTAGAAACATGACACACTCACAGTAACCGAGCCGAAGCACTGCAAGCTCCTAGTGCTAAAGTTATGGGAAACATCACACGTGTGATAATGGAGTGGTTTAAAGCGATATGTACAGCAGGAGTGCTCAAGCCAGGTTCTGTTGATCTAAACCCAGGAGTGTTTGATTCCTCTTAAGGAATGACCTGAATGTTAGAGCCAGGTTTGTTGGAAGTAGTAGATCTCTCGAACTAGACTTGGGCACCTCTGATGTACAAGCGGTTCCTTCAGTAGAACGTGATCATGACGTATGAAAAATATGCCTAGTTAGGAAAACGTCAAGTCTCTGAACTCGGGACTGAAACGATGCCATGAATGTGCTCTGTTCCGCTCTATCATCAAATACTGCAGAATGGAGTGGAAATATTCATTCTTCTAAAATGTGAGGATTTAAAGCAATTCCTTTCCCTAGCAAACAGCAAAAGATAACATTTCATTATTATTATTATTATTATTGCACAGATTCTAGACACTGAAATAGCAGTACCATTCATTCAGCAACCTACTAATGTGTGATAATGAGGAGCAGGATGAAGAAAATAAAGTATATACGGTTTATCTAAAGATGCCGATCACAGACACAGGGGTATGGAATGATGATGATGATGGTGATGTCACTCGGATTTATATTTGCATTTTGTAAATATAATATAATATAATATAATATAATATAATATAATATAATATAATATAATATAATATAATATAATATAATATAATATAATATAATCTTTTGAATTTATATTTCATGATTAGAATTTCAGTTAAATCGAGCTTGAAGACAAATTTATAATCAGGAGATGTTCATAATCTTAGCGAAGAGCCCAAAATAGCAAGATTTTTCTTAAAACGTTGCCATGGTGATATCATTTTAAACATGGTAGATATCTCCTTATCACCTTTCCAGGGCTGCTGGGAAAAAAAAAATTATGAGCCATACACACCTGCGTTATAAATAATAAGAGCTATAAAGTGGAAGGTGAAAGTGAAGGTGACGGGATCCATGCAACACTGACAGCTCTGTGTTAGCAATCCGAGGGTTGTGAGTTCATACACCAAAGCCACGTGAGATCTCAGCGAGATCTCTCCTTTAACCCTCAACTGCTCAGTTCTGTCCCATCAGATCCTGTCTCCATTCAGAGAAAAGACCACTGGATTGATGTTTCAGGATAGTGTCTTGTTTTTGGGGACAGGTTTTACTAGATATTTCCTGGACAAAGTGACTTACATCTCTCTGTAGTGCTTGTATCACTGCATGGTTAGTTTGATCCATGAGCTTAAGAGTAACCTTATAGGTGGTTAATTATTTGGGAATAATTTACAATCTCTGGAGAAACTTCGATCATTGTGGGGCCCCAAGAGAAAAAGCACCAATCAGAACAAGCTAATCTGATCTGCCTCTAATCTGTCATTATCATATGAGACTATAGCTATTGCCATAATGCCACTGCTAGCAAGAAACTAGTATTTCTATGATGATGAGCTAGCATTTTCCTATGAGCCGTAGCATTGGGGTTGCGTCGATGATACAGATGATTCAACCATTAAAAAAAAAAGTAAAATAAAATGAGAGTAAGCAGTAATTTTGCAGATTGTCTACACTAGCTGTTGTATTGATGATTTGTTTACAATTGCCGAAACTACTCGTTCAAACACACGCCTTCATATTTGCAAAGTAGGACTAAACAAGCAAGCGAACATTTGTGCGTTAGAACTCATCCGTAGCTCATAAAACAACATCTGTCTGACGGAGATCCCACAACCACGGTGCACTCACAACCTCCTGAATCAACTGAATTGCCGCTACAAACGAGATCACTCGATCACTCATGACGCAGGACGTCAGGAGTAACTAAAAAGCTGATGGTGGTGTGGAGGTGTGTTCAGGTGTGTATGACTGTGTGTATGTATGGAGGAAGGTGGTTGTGAATGGACACACAGTAGAGTGCAAATTACCTGAGTTTAAACTCACACCTGAAGCTGGGCTATAAACAGATACTGTGCAATACTATAGCGTTTTTTTTTTTTTTTTCTTTCTTTCTTTTAAATGCATTTATCTTCTTTTTTTTTTTTTGTCTTAAAACTATTTTTGTACTCGTCTTAAAAGTAACAAAACCCAGACAGACTGTAAACATAATCCCAAAGCGTAGATCAGACTTCTTCTCTATATAACATACCATAAATCAATAAACGATTCTCAACTCAAATAAGCTTTTATCGTTTTTTTTATATAGATATCCATATATCTATATAGATATAGATATATATAGATATAGATAGAGAGAGCTTATTCATACTGTGGATGTTAAAAAAAAAAAAAAAGAAAGGAAAGGAAACAAGACATGACTCGGTCATCGTCAACATATACGGTCAATTTCAGATACATGCATCCGACCTATCAAACCCTTCTTGAAGCCTTTTTTTTCAATGTAACCTCCCCCCCCCTCCACTAAACGCAATCGTTACTGTGTTGTAGCTGAAAAAGGAGTCATCTCGCTTAAGATAAGCAGTTATTCGCTTGGATTTCACTCACCCGACACAAAGCGAAGCTGTGCAATCGTTCAGATCCACATCCGTGAGAAAATGAATCACACCAAAAACAAAAACAAACAAACAAAAAAAAAAAAGCGAATCCAAAAAATTCTTACCAGAACTTGATGCCAAACTGTATATAAATAAGACGCGAATAAAGTAGACAAAACCCCAGGAGTCCCAAGAGGTCGTGGATTACTCGATCGCTTGCTGATTATCTCGACATTACGACTTGTTTTTCTCAAAACAAGAATAATATTGAATAATATTGACAAATATTTACTGCTAAATCTAGCCAGCTAGCTAGCATGACCTAATCTGACAGGAATTCTGACAGGATTTTTTAATCATATTTATAAATGTTAATATTCACTGATGAATCCAGCCAGCTAGCTAGCAAGACAGGATTTCTGACAGGATTTTTATATCAGATTTTTGAAATGTTTATAACATTCAATACTAAAGCTAGTCAGCTAGCTAGCATGGCCTAATCTGATAGGATGTCTGGCAGGATTGTTAAATCAGATTTAGAAACTTTTTATCATCTTCAATGCTATTTACCAACCACCTAATCTATACGGGCTAACCGGATATTTTAGTTCATAACCTTTAACACAATTTTCATTGCTAACACCACCTAGCTACATAGCTAACATGGGCGCAGCTAAACTGTATAAGATAACCTGACAGGAAATCTGAAAGTATTTTTAGGTCATAATCATTTAGCCAGCTTGCAAAAAAAGGATTTCAGACAGGATTTTAACTCTATAACAAGTCAGCTAGTTAAAATGAGCTAACCTGACAGGATTTTATTGATTGTCTGTAACTAAATAATTAGCTAATCTGAGCTAACCTGACAGGATTTCTGAGATTGTTTAAATTGCGTGTGTAAAATTTGCAAATCTTCACTATTAATATCAGGTAGATGGCCAGGATATTTTATAAAACCTTTTAATTGCGATCATAAAACTACGACTAACGTGTTAGAAGGGTGGATCTGTAGCGCTCCAAGACCTAGGCTCTGTTGCACATCACATGGGTGTGTAAGGCTGTAAGCACAGCTAATTATTAGCTAGCTAGCATGTTTCTAGGTGCTGGGGGCAAAAAGCAAACAAGAGAAATTATTAGTTATTCGCTGAGAATTGTTAATGTCCTCAACACAAAAACAGTGTTTAGATAAATCTAATCAAAAACATTCATCTTAATGCAATAAAATAGATTGTGATCTCGAGATAACAGGACAAAAAAAATATTCCTATGGCCTCTTGGGACTTCTGTAGAAAATAATGACAGCTCACTCTTTTTTCTTTCTTTCGCTTAAGGTTAACATTGAACCTACATTTGCATATATTGTGGTCCATAAAACCCTCACACTCTTTATTTTAACATTAATAGCATATATATATATATATATATATATATATATATATATATATATATATATATATATATATATATATATATATTTATTTATATATAATCTTTTACCAGCTTCTGTGGTGCTGTTCCAAAAACAACCAGCACACTTGCACACTAAAGCCTTGTAGCTTTTTAGTCCCTGTCAGTAACAGTGCGTAAGAAAACGGGGCAGATGTGACGACGGATTGAAGTGAAGTGGAGCGTTATTCTTGTGTTCGGACCCTTGTGTGTCACTATGACATGCAGACAGTGGAGTTTTAGTCCAGAAAGAGTGGGGGCATCTAGTCAACCTATGAAGGGCACAAAGTGCCACAGAGACCAGCTCTGGGCAAATGGAGCTAACTGCACAGTTCTGAGTTTGTGTGTGGTGCCTCTTGTTGGGATGGAGACACGGCGTCTGATTCTGGCGGATCGTCTGTGCTGGTGCTGATGGAGACCTGAGTGGGGTGGAGCTGGGCGTACATGGCAGAGGAGGTCACAGCACTGGGCTGTCCTCCTTCCTCCTGCTCTTCATCAGCTTGGGAGGCCGAGTGCTGAAGCTGAGCGCCGGGTATTCTGACGGGGCAGAAAGCCGAGCCAGTGGGGTTGAAGTTCACCTTGTTTTTGTCGGGGCAAGAGAAGAGAGGGGTAGTAGAGGACTGTCTCGACCTGAAAGACAGAAAACATATATACAGTCTTCTTGTTTTGTGTGTATTTTGAGGTAAACCCAGTTTCCTACTTTCTCATACAGCATTCATGTCATGTGGGAGGATTTGGAAGGATGTAAAAACTTCTCATTATTCAGACTTCACACGTTGCTAATTTTTGCTATTGGTACTATTTTTTTTTATATATATATAATTAGCCTGTTGTGTCGTATTGAAATTTGGCAGGTCTCTTAGTAATAGTTATCAATGATTAATTTGACTAATTAGAAATGAATCATTGAGTTTATGTGTGGGTTTATGCTAGCAACCTAATAAGGCAAGGTAACAAACAAACTGGTTTATACCTGAAACCAGACAGTATCATAAAACTGCATGTTTATATTTCATTTTTTTCTTAAATTTGTGCATTTAATGTTGGGAGAACTATTCACTCCACTATTGACTATTAGACCTCTGCTGTCCTCTACTATGGTTGTGGCGTTTCAGAAATGAGGCCACACTCACGTCATTTCTTCGAACACTTTGATCTTCTCGCAGCCTTCAGGAGGCTCCCGCTTGAACATGTAGCTGTTGTTAGGTTTAGGTGAAGAGGCAAACTTGGGGAGAGGAGAGCTGCTGCCGCTGTCTGCAGACAGAACGATCAAAGAACAGAAATTACACTTCTGCACAGAATCAAGACAATTCAGTGTAAGTATTATGTGTGGATGTGTGATCCTGACCTTTATCTCGGTCATCGAGGAGTTCGTCGGTGGAGTACGGACTGCCGTCGTGTGATCCGACTGGACACGGGGATGCGCTGGAGCAGCTGCTGGAGCGACCAAGTACTGCCGGGGTCTGAGAATCCAAACCACATGTACTGCTGCTCCGCTGCTGAGGAGGAAATGGGGCACGGCGTCCATCAGGCACCTCCAATGCCTCCCGAAGACAGAGAGGGCAAGCAGGGAGAAGAGAGAAAGAGAGAAATTGAAGAAAAGAAGGTGAGATGTGTGAAAGAAAGAGGAGGCTCTGTGGCTGTCAGAATCAAAGAAGGAGGTATGGCCTCTGCTGCTAAGTCACAGTAAAAGAGGCGTGGCCTCTGTGCCAGTCAGTCCCAGTAAAAAAGGTGTGGCCTCTGTGCCAGTCAGTCCCAGTAAAAAAGGTGTGGCCTCTGTGCCAGTCAGTCCCAGTAAAAAAGGTGTGGCCTCTGTGCCGCTCAGTCCCAGTAAAAGAGGTGTGGCCTCTGTGGCAGTGAGTCCCAGTAAAAAAGGTGTGGCCTCTGTGCCTATCAGTCACAGGAAAGGAGGTGTGGCCTCTGCACTAGTCTGTCCTAGTAAAAGAGGCGTGGCCTCTGTACAAGTCAGGCCTAGTTAAGAAGGCATGGCCTCTGTACCAGTCAGGCACAGAAAAGGAGGCGTGTCTTCTGTACAGGAAGAAAAGAATGCATGGTCTTTTTACCAGTCAGGTCAGTACAGAAAGCATGACCTCTGTACCAGTCAGGCCCAGTAAAAGAGGTGTGGCTACTATTCCAGTCAGGCCCAGTAAAGGAGGCGTGTGCTCTGTACCAGTTAGGCCAGTAAAGGAGGTGTGGCCTCGGTTCCAGTCAGGCCCAGTAAAAGAGGTGTGGCCATCCACTCCTCAAAGCCAACACTTGCAAAATTAATACTGAACTGTCTGGATAATACTCCATTACATCATATCAGATCATGTTGCACTATATTGTATTGTGTTGAAATAGCTGTAAATCACATCAAATTGAATTATTGTCTGCTCTAAAAGTATCTTTAATGTATCTGAAGATCATGTATCATATGTCTACCTTCAGCTCTTCCTTCTCTCCATTATCTTTAATAAAGACTTTCTCCAGCTCGTGGTTGATGCCCTCCATGCTGCTGGGCACTCGTGAGATGGACGGTTTCGGTACAGTGATGTTGGGCAGGGTCATCTGTGCCGGCTTCGACATGGGGGACTGGGGGCAGTTAACAAAACGTAATGCTAGATCATGCAACACAGAGCCATAATAAAACAACACAAGATATGAATATATTTCTACTTGTAGAACTGAACTAATTATAGCAGCAGGAAGCCCAGCATTTAGTCATAATTCCAACTGTGTGAAAGTTTTGAGCAGATACAAAAGTTACAAAAAAAAATGCAAAAAAGTTACTAAAAATTAATAAAACTTATAAAAAGAGAAAGAGAGAGAGAGAGAGAGAGAGGCTGTGGCTTGGATGGACATGCTTCTGTTAGTGTGTGTGTGTGCTCACTGTTGCTTGGCTGACATTCTTCTGGTAGTGTGTGTGTGTGTGTGTGTGTACTCACAGTGGTTTGGCTGGACATTTTTTTCATCTAGTGTATGTGTGTGCTCACCATGGCTTGGCTGGACATGCTGCTGGTAGTGTGTGTGTGTGTGTGTGTCTGCGTGGATATGTGTGTGTGTGTGCATGTGTGTGTGTGTGTGTGTGTGCATATGTGTGTGTGTGTGTGTGTGCATATGTGTGTGTGTGTGTGCATATGTGTGTGTGTGTGTGCATATGTGTGTGCGTGTGTGTGTGTGTGTGTGTGTGCATGTGTGTGTGTGTGCATATGTGTGTGTGCGTGTGTGTGCATATGTGTGTGTGTGTGTGCATATGTGTGTGCGTGTGTGTGTGTGTGTGTGTGTGCATGTGTGTGTGTGTGCATATGTGTGTGTGCGTGTGTGTGCATATGTGTGTGTGCGTGTCTGTGTGTGCATATGTGTGTGCGTGTGTGTGTGTATGTGTGCATATGTGTGTGTGTGCATGTTTGTTCACCGTGGCTTGGCTGGACATGCTGCTGGTAGTGTGTGTGCATATATATGTGTGTGTGTGTGTGTGTGTGTGTGTGTGTGTGTGTGTGTGTGTGTGTGTGTGTGTGTGTGTGTGTGTGTGTGTGTGTGTGTGTGTGTGTGTGTGTGCTCACCGTGGCTTGGCTGGACATGCTGCTGGTAGTGTATGTGTTGGTGAAGATGCAGCAATGGAGGGGAGACAGAAGCTCCCTACAGTCCTTAATATGGCGACTTCCTCCCTGCTTAGTGCGCTGGAGCTGTAGGCGGAGCTTAGCGATCTGACACACACACACACACACACACACACACACACACACACACACACATTAAAAAAAAGAGTAAAAAACTCAGTAAGACTAGATGACTCTAAGACCATCACATTTTAACTGCTGACTCTCAGAACCGCCACTAGGGGTCAGACTGGAGCAGTGTGAAAAGTGCTGTAAACACAGGAGGAAGAGCTTTAACAAGCCCCATAGTAGTAACACTTTATATCAAAACCATATGTCAATTATATAAAGCTTTCTGTGCTATTTCTTTTTTATTTTATTTTTTTGTTCAGATTAAGCTTTGATGAGAATTCCTGAACAGTTACAACCTGAAGCATTTCTATCATAATCTGTTGAATAAAAGTATATAAAACATATAAAAGCATATACTTTATTCACTGACGTGTGTGCAGGTTTTTCATTCATCAGCTTTTTCACCATATCGTTGTTTTGTAACGAGGAAAAGGAAAAGCCGAGCCTATTAGATATTTATGTGAATGTGCTTGTTGTGCATCGGTGGATTGGTTCAGTCCTTCTCACAGCCATGCATTATTTATAAAAACACGTGTAGGACACTGTTGATTAGGGAAACTGCATGAGTTTAACATTTCTTCATTGAAATGATGTTACTTCTTTAATATTATACAATAAAAGTATAAACACGAGAGGTTGATTATGCAGTTGCATAAAGCAGCATAAGCAGAAGTTTTAGTTAAGATCCCATCTTAAAGGTATTTAATGGTTTTTTAAGTAAATACTGCACATACAGAGAAGCAGGCATACAAAACCATTACATAACACATCTTATTGGTCATTTCCCTTATTTTAAAATCAAAACAATTTCACTATATATATTGGAAAATCCTCTAGCTCACCTGAAGGATAAAAAAAATGAACAGGTTTGACCATGAAAATATCTTAAATATGGGCAAATGCAGCTAATATTTCTTGTTATGAGATTATTAACAATTAACTATAAGATTCTACAGCCTGACTCGATCCTATTGGAAGACAGAAATAAATGCGAAATAAATGTGAAAGATTTTCTGTCACTAGATTTAATAAACAATCGAGTTTAATAAATTTGATAAAATAGGATATAACCCTGCTGCATACCATGACAGTTTCTGAGGGTTACCATTGAATTTGACTACAGGAAAATGTCAATTACTTGAAAAAAAATCCCTGTGTTTTTATTTAATTAATTAATTTATTTATTTGTTAGTGGGATTGAATTGAAAGGAAAATTTATCTGCTAGTTTTAAATGCCCATTGGTCTGATTTTGTCAAAATGAATATTTTGCATTTGCCAAACCCAGAAAGAACTTTGTAGAATTCTGGGAATGCCCTTTCTGAAGACACACTAACTTCTGCCTTAAACATTAGGCAAATTACACAACCTTGGAAGAAAATTTGCCTCACTTGGTGGTATCTTCTCAACGTCACGTAACACAAAAGGAAATGAGAACATTAAAGTGGCCGCTATCATGATATAATGAGTGTTAAACATTGTGATAAATACATATGATTATGGACACAAAAATGATTGGTTTATTTATTACTTTTAAACTGCAGACAATTTGCTGGAAAATTTTTTTTCGAGAAGCATCTGTACCACACACACACACACACACAATCTGCCACCAACAACACTACTACACAGTGACTGATTACATTCATCGATGCATTACTAATGTACTGTACATCACGTACTGTATGCTGCAATTCTGGCACTGACACTAAATCTGACTCAGATCTGTAACATCTACGAAAATTCACATAGAAAGATCGAGAACATGTTATTATCTCTGCTGGTTACATCTCTTCGGAGCTAGGGTTTTTGATCTTGATATGTATCTCGGTGCTTTCATCACACTTCTCATCTCACAGAAATGACTCTGATCTGTGACTTCCTGTTTAGCAGCAACGTATATATATATATACAATAAAAGATAAGTTTTTAAATCGATCAGCTGTTTCTTATCGAATGGATAAATCATGTTGAGGGATAGACTGACTGTATAAACAGAAATGCACGATGCTCTGAGGAACACTGAAGAAAATGTAACACGCAATAAACCAACACACTCTTGCATTATAGAGCAGAGTGTGACACGGTTTTTCTGTGGTGTCACAATATGGACAAAACGATAGAGAGAACTGAGCAGTTATACTTATTTACCTGTGGGACTATTAAGTGTGCTGGTTATACGGTTGATTGTATTGTATTGTATTTGTCTTTACTTTTCTACTACTTATATATATATATATATATATATCTTTATAATATATAATCAAGAAAAATTGGGCAGTGGTGGCTCAAGTGGTTAAAGCTTTGGGTCGTTGGCCGTTTGAGCCCCAGCACTGCCAAGCTGCCTCCTTTAGACCCTTGAGCAAGGCCCTCAACCCACCATGCTCCAGGGGTGCTGCATCATGGCTGACCCTGTGCTCTGACCCCAACCCCCAATGATAGGATATGTGCAGAAAGAATTTATATGTGACAAATTAAGACAACTTCTTGATTATATGTAGCACCTCAATGTGTGTTGCACTCACTGTAAGCACCTATAAGCTGAAAACAAATCCTGCCAAAGCCATTAAAGCTATCTCTATGTATGAAGTATATAAATAGTGCTGGTCAATGTTAACACGTCACTACGATGCACCTCATGACCCATAACCTATGATGTACCTCATAGCAAATGAAATAACACCTTCTGACCAATCAGAATTGAGAAATCTGAAAAAGAATTTCATACTACAACTGCAATATACAGTGTAATACGATATAATACACAGTTTATATCTAACCCCATTAGTGAAGCTTAATATTAAAGATTGGGCTCATTTGAACAGAGTTTCATTCAGACACAGAAAGGAAAGATGATTCGATATGCGTGTCCATTCAAAGGTTTTTCAACTTCCTGTTTAGAAACTTGAAGTTAAATAACCAAGACTCACTAACAGACCAAAAGGTTATTCAGACTTCTACAAGGACAACAGCAAGAGCATGGGTTTTTTTTTTTTTTTGGACATTTTCACACAACACCCACAACCTCAACTTGACTTTTTGCACACCACACTCTGCATTTCTTGCACAGTCATATTGTAGTCATATCAAAATATTTATATTTATATCAGTCTTTCTAGTGTATTTCTATGCTGTTTTTTTTTTATAAATATTTTGTCTATTTTCTATTTCTATTATTTTTATTTTTTATTCTTTTTTCCCCTTTGTTCTGTACAGCACTCTATTCTATTTTATTTATTTTATGTTTTTGTCTTTTTATTTATTTATTGTTTTATCTTATTTTCTAAATTCCATTTTTGACACTATTCTTATTTTGATTCAATTTTTAAAACCTGGACGGTCAGAGAACAAAACAAAACAAAAGTATTTCACGGTATGTTTTACTGTGCATTACTGTGAAAGTCACAAATAAAATTAGAGTTTGATTTTTGAATTATCAGTCAATATTTATTTTATTGGAAGAAAAAAAAAACCCCTGTAAAAAATAGAATTTATATAACTGGAAAAGCATGACTCTAACTGCTCTCGTAGCGCACACACAAAACACACAGCATGTTTTGTGTTCCAGCTGATAGTCACACTGTCTATTATTGACTGGATAACAAACCTCGATGTCTAACACACTAACTTACAACCAAGTGCACTCGCATTTAAAAAAAAAAAAAGCAGCTCTTAAATAAATAAATAAATAAATAAATAAATTTTGGATTTGGTTAAACTGTAAAAGTTTACATGTTTAAAAACAGGAGACTAAAAGTGTGCAACTTTAACACTATTCTTTCAATCCATATGTAAAGCAATATACAGGAAGTATTTCTTTTTAGAGACGTAAAGTCTGGACACTTACAGGACTTAGGGGGTATGGTAACGTCTTTACCCCGTTTGTCTCCCAGACTCTGCCCTCTCTGAGGAAGTTCAATACTTCCATCCAGTTCATGGAGATTGAATAAAATAAATGTCCAGCTTATTTTCATTCAAATCAACACTGAAGCATTGTTTGCTTTAACCAAATCCTTTAAATGCCCCCTTGATGTGCTCTCGCCCCCACTGTGCCACCCCATGTCGAAAATCCTGAATGTCGATTCTGTGACTATATAAACATAAATATAAACACTACCAGGACCAATAATGTCAAGCAAGCATGCCATGCAGACACACCAGGGCAAGTCAGGACAGGTTCTAGCAGTATACTAATAGTTGCAATGTGTTTTTATAACACTTGGTCACTTCACTATAGCAACACAACAACATGCAATGCTAACAGGATATCTTTTTTTTTTTTTACAGAAGCAAAGTCAACAATGGTACTGTGTACGCTGCAAATCATTTTAGCTTTTGTGCAACACTTTCCCACAGGAGGCCGTGTATTCATGCCTGTTCTGTGCTGCTGAGGGAAAATCAGCCGTTTTTTTTTTTTTTTTACTCTTACTCTTACTCGAGTCCCGGGGCTTTGAGATTAACCGCAGAGTAATTGAAAACACACAGTGTGGGCAGAGCTGTAGCAAAGCAATCCATTGCACTCGCATGAAATAACCAGAAATGCAGCACTTCTGTGGGCGGAAACGCCTTTTTGATGAGAGAGGTCGTGCTGAGAACGTCCAGCTGGAGGGAAAGTGGCCTAGTATTTTTCCAATCTTTACCTATCCAATTTCCTGAGGCTGTCCACACTGTTCCTGGCCGATGTGAGCGGAACGCCATGTGGTCTTCGGGCTGTTGTACTGTAGCTCATCTGCCTCAAGGTTTAACATGCTGTGCGTTCTGAGATGCTTTTCTGCTCAGCACGTTTGCACAAAGTGGTTAGCTTTGTGCAAAGCTAGCATTTGTGTAAACTCATAAGTGTAAACTAGCTTGATTCAGTATTTTTAATAACATAAAGCTGCTTTGTAGTCCCCTGCTAGTCTAAAGGCAGGATCCTGTGCTCTCCTTGCCATGACTGGGGTTCGATACACTGGGCAGAGAGCTATCCAGCCAGCCACTGAGGGATTAACTCTCAGTGCCGGTCCCAAGCCCGGATAAAACGGGAGGGTTGTGTCAGGAAGGGCATCCGGTATAAAACATGTGCCAAATCAAATATGAGGACCAAATGATCTGCTGTAGTGACCCTGAACAGGAAGGACCCAAAAAACAACAACAACAACAACAACATGCTTTCCATTTAAATGAACCTTTTTTTTTGCTAGCAGTGTTGTCATGTGCAAGTAGCTGATTCATATTCACATCAGCAAAAAATGCAACTCGACAGCAGTTTTTCAATTCAAATAAAAAAAGTGTGAAGACAGCCTTAGAAGTGTGTTTTAGTTGCAATGTCAAGTGTTTTTTTTTTTTTTTTTTTTACACAAACACCACACTCTTACTTGCAGGTAAATGAATGTTTCTCACTGTCCATTCATTATACGGTGGGTGAGCTCACAGAGCTGGAGATCATGCTGAACAGAGTGAGGTGGTGATGAGTGTGCATGAGAAAGTTTTTGTAATTGCTGCTGCTTTTGCAGGTCAACCACAGGGCCATTGTGAAATTTCTGCATGTGTAGCATTTCAGAAGCGTGCGGGACATATCACACTTAGCACCTTTACATTACATCAAGCAGCCTTACTATATATTAAATGTTACTGTCACTACTGCATATGGTTCATCTCCTTCAGTTCAGGTTTATTTGTATAGCCGTTAATCATTTACGTCATAATACTAGCCTAATATTTAACAGATATACATTATCATTATCACAGCACCTGTCTGCTTAATCAGCTTCCTCCATAAATTAAAGCCTCCATAACAGAAATATCATGGTTATAAAATAAAAACCAATAATCCGCTCATAGCTAGAACTGAAAAATACATCTAAAAGCTTAGCTCAAGCCACTTCAAAAGCCTCGAGATGAATTATTACAAGGTGACTAACTCCAGCTCTGTGAGACTCAAGGAGAGGAAAAAGCATGCAGAAAGTGCAGCCCGCTCATGTGAATACACACACTCTTACACACTTTCACACACCTTGTACCAACATTGTATATGCATAGTCAAATAGATCAGATGCAGGCATACATGTACATACATATATATACACACACACACACATGGACACATGCAAATGGGTCAATGCACACATGCATGTGCAAACACCCACACACCCACACATTAACAGAACAGAAACAGATTCAAATCTGTATATGTAAATATAAAATCATTTGAATATATCTATACAAATGCACTGCACACACACACACACACACACATATATATATATATATATGTGTGTGTGTGTATAATGTGTGTGTGTGTGTATAATGTGTGTGTGTGTATATAATATAAAAGCATGAATATATCTATACAAATGCACTACACACACACACACACACATATATATATATATACACTTGTGTGTGTGTGTGCAGTGCATTTGTATAGATATATTCAAATGCTTTATTATATACACACACACACACACACATTATACACACACACACACACACACACATATATTATATACACACATACATACATACATACGTAAAAGAAAATAGGTCACTGTGACTGACACACACAGTCACACACACAAACACGCACACATACACACACATGCACATGCATTTTGTATATATTTATTGACCCTACGAACACATGAAGATCACTACACACAACATATCAACACATAAAACACAACTGCTTTTTACACAAATATTAAGCAATAAATTTACACACACACACAGCTGGAGCTCTTCATACATGCATACATACATACATACATACATACATACACACACATATATATATATATATTTGGGGGTTTTTGGAAGAAATCTACATGGCCAAAGCTCGAGTAGGAAGTGGCTTGGTACACGAACAGACTGGCTTATCTAACAACACCCAGGCGAGGGT
This sequence comes from Hemibagrus wyckioides, assembly GCF_019097595.1. Classification (NCBI taxonomy): domain Eukaryota; kingdom Metazoa; phylum Chordata; class Actinopteri; order Siluriformes; family Bagridae; genus Hemibagrus; species Hemibagrus wyckioides. Next base: position 10,640,010 of record NC_080721.1, on the reverse strand, counting down.
GAAGAAGCCCAGATGAAGCTGCCACTGATGTGGCGAACGCTGCTGCTAACACAGCGCTAGCGGAGCAGGAAGCTTAAAAGCCACAGAGGAAGCTATACACAGCAGTGTCACAGGCCTTTGTGGAGCAGGGTAAAGGGTTTTATATCTGACCTCCGCTCTCTCACACAGCTGATATCTTCATCTGTTTATTACGAGGTGATAAAATGCTAACTCAGCAATTTTGTGACCACGATAGCGCCCTAAGTAGCGGGGCAATGGCCACAGAGTTGCAGTGTAAATAAGCTGGAAGGCACATAGAGATGCCTGTTTCTCATGTGTGTGTGTGTCTGTGTGTGTGTGTGTGTGCGTGTGTGCTCGTTACCTCTTTAAGCTGGTCGGCGCAGCCCCAGGACGCCGAGCGCTGGTGTGTGTTCCTCAGCTCTCCCTCTGATGAGTCTTCACTCCAGCATCCAGGAGTCTGACACACAACACAAAACTCGGTTCATTCAAATACGATTTAGCAAAATTTTACATGACACACTAAGGCAAAGTTTTTAATTTATAACGTCTGTATTCGTAAGACTTATTGCTATTGTTAAAGATCGTGATCCTTTTTGACTTTGTACATGGCTTGGGAACAAAGAAATCTAACCCTACTCATCACAGCGAGAACATCATTCCCACAGTGAAGCATGAAGCATGGTGGTGGGAGCATCATGTACAGAGTCTCTCGGTTGCCAGATTCCTCCCTGACCAGGTTATTTAAAATTAGTGGACGACTTCCTCTAGGCAGAATACCAAATGTGCTAAAATCTTTTTAATAAGATCTTATTATTATATATTTTTATCTTCAAGACCAAACCCTGATTCTTTTCCACATTTACTTTGGATTGTTTTATTGACATACCAACTCCAAAGCCTTCCAGAGACAGATGTCATGAATGTGGAAAAGAATCAGGTGTGGTCACATGACATTTCAATTGTGGACAGTGTGCACAGTGAAATTCTTTCTTCGCATATCTCATCCTTTGGGGTTGGGGTCAGAGCGCAGGGTCAGCCATGATGCAGTGCCCCTGGAGCAGAGGGAGGTTGGGGGCCTGGCTCAAGGGACCAATGGTGGCAGCTTGGTGGTGCTGGGGCTTGAATCCCGATCTTCCAGTCAATGACCCAGAGCCCTAACCACTTGAGCTACCACCGCCCCTATGTGACTTCTGATGGGAAGAAGAAGAATCCGGTCCAGAATTAAGTGATTACTGTAAATGTAATCAAAATGTAAGTGAAGTATGCAACATTTCTAGAGAAACATGATGTTCTGGACAGAATTCCTTAGCCGGTTGTGCCGTAAGAGGGAAAACCCGTGGGTAATCTCCATTAGATCATTTCATCCAACTAGCAGCAGCTAGCATCAGCTCTGTGATTAAGCTTTGTTCAAAAATCCTCCATCAACATCACCACACGCATTACAAACTGAAGTGGAATGGGCTCGAGTAGGAAATTAGAAATAGCGACGCCTTGGCCCGGAGTGATGAATAAGTTATAACGACAAAGCAGACGGCTATAAAAAGAAGCCGCGGTGACGTGAGCGCTGCCCTCCGCAGGCAGGAGGAGGAACAAAGGAAAAGCGTTTTTCTTCCCAGATGCTTCTGAATCACAGGCAACTGTCCAATCACGTGAGTGTTACCAGCATTCCTGTGCGTGTTGCTGCGTTTCTGGCTCGTGGAGGAAAATATATTGAAGAGAGGATAAAAAAGGACCGTTTTTTTTGGAGCGCTCACAGCTGTAGCAGGTCTCGAGGAAGACTCCATTCATCTAGAAGATGGAAGTCACATTTCAAAGACAAGCCTTTTATAGATAGATCAGCTTCAGAGCCGAGGAAACTCGGAGCGGCTTTGAAGGCAATCTCGTCGGCTTTCTATTAAAAAAGAGCCAAGAGAGCTCGGGTGCTGCCAAGTCTTTTCACCACCTGCCTGTGTGTGTTTTCCAGCACAGTAAAGCCACGCCACAGCTCTCACAGCTCCGGGATTAAAGAAAGACCCAGAAAAGTCTAGAGTCAAGAAGAGCTAGTGCACATGTACCAACGTTTATTGGCTTTCTTCCTTCCCTGTCCCCTATTAACTTCAGATTAGCTTCAGACTGCTTTTTTTCAGTTTACTCGCATGTTTTTACATCACATAAAATCTCAGCTTTTATATATATGCAATACATCAAAGTATCTCCACCTACATACCTAATTCCATTTTAATTATTGACTTAAAATTAATAGTTTTTCATTTTTTGCATTATGATTTATTTTACTGTACTTTGGTGTTTGAAAAATATATCTAAATTGTTGAAAAAAAGGACATTATTTACTGTCCAGTGTCACCCAAATGATCATGAGGTTCCCTTCTGAGCCTGGTTCCTCTAAAGGTTTCTTCCTCATATCATCACATGGAGTTTTTCCTCACCAACGTCGCCACAGGCTTGCTCATTAGGGATTAATATTAGAGATAAATAGGAACTTAACTTTACATTTTATAATGTTTCTATCTTTCTATACTTGTGTAAAGCTGCTTTGAGACAATCGTTATTGTTAAAAGCGCTATAAAAATAAATTGAATAATGGTACTAGTAACATTATTACTAATGATAGAAGGACATTAGTAGTATTAGAAGTAACATCATTAGCGGTTGTTGTTGATCGTTCGGCTGCTCCCTTTGTGTGTGTGAGGGGTCACCACAGTGGGCCCCCTGGTCAGCACAACAATTTGGCACAGGTTTTATGCCGGATGCCCTTCCCTCCCATTTTATCCGGGCTTGGGACAGGCACTGCATCCTAGGGCTTGGGCTGGGAATCAAACCCAGGCCTTCTGCATGGTAGGCGAGAAACCTACCACTGAGCCGCCAATGCCCCATAATATCATTATTAGTGGTAGTAGTAGCAATATCAGTTGTAGCTGTACTATTAAAATACATTGTTTTAATATATTTACTAACCAACTGTACATAAAACCCCTTTAAAAACCTCAGGCTTTGACCACCATTAAATAACTTGATTTCTTAAATAATCATATTTTATAAACATTTCTGATCTTTAGATTTTATATGACAACCAACACATACCATTCCAAACTCATCCCAAGGATCTGCTGAATTCTGGATTCTGATTGGTCAAAAGGCGCATAATTAATTCTAGCACACTCTGTCCTGTTTTGTTTTTTTTACTTAATCATGTTTAAGGCTTGAGTAGAACGTCCTCGGTATCTTGTAACCTTTATCATTAGTTAATATTGCTAATTCTCTCTCAGTGGCAGCTAACATATGTGTACCACTTCCTGGTGACTTCCAGTAACTACGCATTTAAAACTGAAACTTGCATATGTCATTTAAATATATGTATATATATAGTACAAAGGATAAAAAAAACACAGCTAGTGTCTATGCACTTTATATACAGTCATACAACGAATGCATGAACTTTACACTGGTGTCACAGCGTCATGGTTGAATAGCGTGTAAATCTGAGACACGTTTAATGTGTATGTTTTTCTCATACATTTAGCCCCAAGCCAACGGCTGATCTATACCTCAGACGCTTCAAAGACGGATCCAGGAAATACAAAAATCAGCATAGCAGTGCAGAGGTGTGAGATATGCATTACTCATATGCACTGATGGTTTGGCTAAGAGGAGCTTAACAACACGTTAAAGCTGACTGTAGACTGTAGACTGTATTGTCTTTAAGCATTCAGGCGGAGCTGTGGTTTTAGTCTCATCTTCAGTCTAGCCTTGTTCTGAGTCTGGACTTTTAAATATCGCAATAAAATAAATATTATTGTTCTTTCGGCTGCTCCCTGTTTGGGGTCGCCACAGTTTGGATTTGGCACAGGTTTTACCCCGGATTCCCTTCCTGATGCAACCCTCCCATTTAACCCGGGCTTGGGACCAGCACTGAGAGTTAACTGGGCCTGCCCAGGAATCGAACCCAGGCCGCGGCAATGAGAGCGTGGGATTTCTTGTAAGAGACATGTAGATTTCTCCACCGGTGCAAACAGGTTTCTTTTAAAAGGCTGATGTGGTCATATATCAGACAAAGGTCAGGGACTCAGACTGACTGATCAAGAACAGACCAAATTCAAGCACCAATTTAACCCAAGTCTAATATTGAACGTCTCAGGATAGTCATTGTGTACGAATGGCTTCAGTTTGAATATCTTCAGGATTCATTCTGAATTCATTTTTGAATAAATATAAACGCTACAATCACATCAACAGCGATGGACAAATCGGTAGAACCAGGCGATTTTGCGTTTTCATAGAAAAATAAGTCCAACCTCTTGTTACTCTTGTTAGCTTTTGTAACACAAAGTTGTTTAGCTATACTTAAACTAGCTAGTGTGTTTCTGAATCCCACCACCTGCTGCACCACACACATCTCCATGATGCTAACAGGACTGACTGAATGCACGAATATATAATAGTTTATCTTTTCAGAATCAGAAAAACGTGTGTATGTGGAAACCCTGACTAATCTGAACGAAATAAATTAGGAGTACAAAGCCGTCATCTAACCCAGCTGCTAGCACAACACGCTGAAAAGAAAATAAACATTAGCCAGACTCGAATAATTATTTTACATGTGATGCGAGGACCAAGCACCACTTTCAAACCTAATGACTAATCACTTTCCGTGTACAATATGTGACCTGGTGAGCTAGCTCCAGAAATTATTTTTATTTTATTTGTCCACCCTGATCAAGCTAACATTTTTCTCAGTGCAATGTCTTTTTCAAGCAACATCCTTACAAATATTCATAACAAAAAAAAGCATCAAAAGAGGGTCGATTTGCATGCTGGGTAGATTTGCAACTTTGTAGGAGTGTGTCAGTGTGTGTGTGTGTGAGAGCTGAGCAGAGATCCTGTGTGGCTTTGGTTTGTGTGCAGCAGTAAAAACAGGATGCATGTGAGATCATGCGAGAGCTCGGAGAGAGACTCCTCTACTGGCTTTATGAGCTGGGTGATCAAGTGGAACCGGGTGTCTTAAAACAACACTATAAATAACAGAAAGAATGCCTGGTTTTAATAAAAAAAGAAGAAGGGCCTGGAGTCTAAAAACAACAGCGAGTCCACTAGAGAGGCTGGAGCGCAGGATCGTCTCCTTTTAAATATGTTAAATATGTCTTTAGTAAATGCAAAAAGACCAGAAAGCTTACGTTTTTTTCTTTATAAGATGAGCTAGAAAAAAAGGCACATGTGAAACTTCGGCTGAAATCAGACACGATGAGACCTGTGCGGATCGGACGAGGACACCTGAGCGCTCTGAAATTGCGTTTAAAAAGAAATTCAGGGTTTTTTTCTGTTCCCACAGATGCAAGGCAAGCTTATTGCTGCTTTCGTTGGGTGTAAAACAATGTTGTCTTGTTTGTACACGTCCAAATTCAAATCCAATTCAAATTTCATTGGTCTTTCTCTCTCTCTCCCACACACACACACAACCATATATATATATATATATATGCTGTTAAATGCTTTTTACCGACTGTTTGCGATATAAAAATAAAAATAGAATTTACATAAACCAGAGTTGACCTGTACACTGCAACACTATGAAGAATATTTGGAATAAAGTGCAGAGATGTGCAGTTGTGCAGCATGTGCAGTGCAACATCAAGCTGAGGATGAAGTGCTGCGGCGCAATTCCTAAGACAGATAATAATAAATATTTATAAATATTAGATGATGCGGGTAGATGAAGAAGAATATACGGGACGTGGATTGTTGTGTAAACAGATCCGAGGTCGAGTCCATCGTGGCGTCGTGGACGCGTCTAGAGCGGCGCAGATTACGCGCAGCAAAAAAAATCTGCGGTGTTATTTTCGGAGAAAAGAAAAAATAATATGCACAAGATAATAATCCCAAATCTTACAGCTTGATTTTGAACTCACGTCAGCTGCCTAAAATATAGCTATTAAACACGAGGCTCTGTGAATTTCAGTGGTTCAGGGGTTTGATTGCTGATTGGAAGGTTGTGAGTTCGAATCCCAGGACCACCAAACTACCACTGCTGGACCCTTAAGGCAAGGCCTTTAACTCTCCACTGCTTATGAGATAAATAAATGTAAGTGGCTCTGGGTACGACGTCTGCGAATGCAAGAGGTTTCATTACATTTCAATGAACAGATTTGACTGACTCCCATCTTATATTTATGTTACAATTAATAAGATTCCCACTTCCACAGCAAGAACCCTGATTTTAGTCTTAATTTTTGCATTTGAAAGGTACACTGCATTCTGCCTTGTACCCACATGCAATGACAATAAAGCTGAATCTAATCTAATCTAATTAAAAATGACACGAAGATCAGGATTGATCTTAATTTAGGAGTTTTGCAGTTTGATCCTGTATGTTACCAGAATCTAAGTCACTGATCAGACGCTGAGCTTAATTCTGTGCCTTTAGTTTTCCCATGAGATGAACAGGCACTGAGGACTAACCCCGGCTTTAACGGAGCAGCTGTTAAACGATGGAGATAACGCAGGACGGAATAAAGAAGGAAGTTTAACAAGAAGAACACACACACACACCGAGTCCTATAATCAGAGCTTTGTGTGTTCGAGGAAGAAGCCAACCAGGGCATCACAAGGTCACTGCCTGCAGGATCAGCGCGACTCCAGCAGGTGCTAAATCTCACCCTGAAGCAGAGGCGTCAGGTGGCAGGTGGGGGTGTGAGATTTCGTTGATCTGTATCTCAGGGACACACCTGGCGGCAGGTGATCTTGAAGCAAGTACTTGGGAAAGAACTTCCTTATTCCTTATATCTGCACTGAGCACTCGTAGGACGTAATATACTATTTTTGCCTAAGCTCCGAAACCTAAACACATCATTCGTGACATCATCAGGAGAGTGAATTTGAGTATTTAAATCCGAAGCCGGCCGTCCTCTGATGTGCTATTTTGAATGCTACCGATGAAGCCTTTTACCGAGTGTCATGTTTGGACAAAGGCCCAGATCACGTGACTCCTCTGGACCGCCTTCATACCTCTACGCTACGCTGTCTGACGTGCATCAGCTAGGCGCTGAACAGAGGTCAAATCTCACAGTCTGGTACTCTTATAGTGATCAGATAATCTGTGGTCAAAGCTCTGATATCAGGGCTAATCACGGTCCTTATTTAAAGAAGTTCAAATAAAGTTTGCGCACATTCTCACGTCTAAAACCGGGTACACACTAAAGCAAGCAATTTCCAAAGCTTCCCATTCACGCTGAAACGATAGAAGACGGCACAGAAGACGTCTGGCCAGAGATTTTATAAAATTTCCACTGTTTTCTTTCCTTCTGACGACATAAACAGTAGACTGTCTGAGATAATCTCATTGCAAATCACTTATTTAGACATCTTTAAGGACAGGGATTTTTATTTTTTTCTATTAAATGGGCCTGTACAGTATTATGATGTACATTTCCATGACAACTACTTGCTTTCAACATTTACGAATTAGCAACTTAATCTGTTTTTGTTTTTCCATCAGAAATCTATAATATTGCTGATGATTGTCAATTACTAAAGCATTTACAATAAATTTACAATAAAAATAAAGTATAATTCTTTGCTTTGTGTCACTAAAAATTTTCATTTTGTCTCAAATAAAAGAAGCTGCAATAAAATATCCCTCATCAACAACCTACTCTTGTGGTTTTCTTTCTAGGGTATTTTCCACTAGTTCAGGATTCACGAGTTGCAGTAGTTCTCAGTTTGACTCAGATGTGTATACGGTCAATGCTAACTGAAGTTAAAGTGAAGTGAATTTTAGTCATTTGGAATCCTCAGAAACACATCTGAGGAAAAAGTTGATATTCCTAATAGTCGTGTCTCATTTCCTCTGACATTCTGTCTCTACATCCTATTAAAAAAAAGATGTGTGCTAGCAAAATCGTTATTATCTAGCATGTCATGACTATAACAACTTTACTGCCGCTTATATTGTGTCGAAACCGCAAGTGTGCTTGAATGCATAACATCCTCAAATTGCGACGGTTAGCCAAGGCACGCGGCCTTCTGGTGAAGCCGCAAAAAGAATAGGACGCACAGACAGCCTGAGTGTTTAAAGCAGGTCTCGTAGTGATCCTACCTGTGTGGATTTGTCTTTCGTGCGCGATGGATAGAGCACGTAGGCGTCACGGGGCCACTGGCCGGTCAGGTAGGGGACAGTGATGGCACCTAGAGAGGAAGTGCGTCTGATCCACACCTGCTGGCCTTTTGCCCTTTCAACTGTCAAAGAAAAGAAAAGAAAAGAGAAAGCAGTCAGAGGACAGGTGGGAGGACATGAAAGAAAGGAGAGGTGTTATAAAAGAACGCCCGTCACACAATTTCAACCTTTTATGGACCGGATTGTATTTAAGTCATGTCCTATTTACAACAGCACTGTTAATTGTTAATCTGACAGGTGCAACTGATACCGTATCACAAACAGTACTTATGTTAGCTCACCCAGTAAACCATGCCTGTGCTAACATTTAGCATAGATATGCCAAATCTAGAGACAATTTGTCTCTATTATGCTGTGTGTTATTTCCGCTATGCAGTTCCTACACCAGTTCAACTAAGCATACACAGGATGTGATGTTAACAACATTTCCCATCATCGTCACTAGTCCTACCTAACATTCACGAGGAGACGGCAGATTTTGCTAACTGTTTCTGTAATATTCCTTATTTTGCACAAATTCAAACACACATTCAAACAGTAAGTGCTTTATCCTGATCGGGGTTCGCAGTAGAACTGGAGCCGATCCCAGGAAAACGACACTTGAGGAGGGAATACACTCATGGGACACCACATGGACTCATTCACAACTAATATGTGTTTTTTGGAGAATGGAGAAAACCAGAGGACCAGACAGATACCCGGTGACAGGGGATAACATTTGAAACACTGCACAGATAGTCACCTAGGATTAGTATCAGGATTAAACTGAAGATCCCAGAGGTGCCAGAGCTGCCTCATTTAAATGCAACACCATATTTAAATGCAATGTTCCATCAACAGTGCCATGGAAGATAAATACGAAAGATAAGTCACACAGACATCTGATGCCATTTAAACAGCTTAGTTCTGTTTAATTCCAAGTTGTTAAGCTAAAATCTAGCTCCCTGAAATAATTTTTCATCATACAATACTGTGATAATATTGTAAAGAATGATAAAAGGTTAGGCAATTAATCATTAATGCCTATCATTAAACCACTAATACCTGTTATTAATATTTAATACCTCACCCCTGTCTCGGTTCAACCTAGTCTTTACTGTACACACTCAGGCAGCACATCCACTCAGACTCCATGAGTTCTTGCTTATCCTTTAACTTCAAGACCAGAAGGACATCTCCTCCTGAGGCGACTCAACATCTGATAAAAATACCTCGCTTCAAATCCAGAGGCACAAGGTGGGGAAGTGGGTCAAGGCCGAGCATGTTTCACGAAAACAGCAACCCAAATCTACAACCTTTCCACTTCGGAAATTATTTACGCCCCGCACACACTCGGCCGCAGTGCTACACATATAAGAGCTGGAACAATGAATGGCTCTCTTCTTCAGACATCTGTGTTTTATTACTAGTTTACTGCCTGTCAGTCCCAGTGAAAAACATGTGGCCTCTGTTTCTGTCAGCCACTGTAAAGGAGGTGTGGCTTCTGGGCCTGTCAATCTCAGTATACAAGGTGTAATCTCAGTGCCTGTCTGGAGGGGTAGACTCTATGGTTGTCAATCACATGAAAAGAGATGTGGCCTCTGTGAGGCAGTCACCTTTAAGGAGACGTGACCTCTGTTACATAACGTGTCACATTAAAGGAGATAAGGCCTCTGTGCCTGTCTGTCAGCTGGAGACATGGTATCTCTGCCTGTAGGTTGAAGTTAAAAAGGTGTGGACTTTTTGCGTGCCGGACATATTTAAAAGAAATGTGGTCTGTGCCTGTCAGGAGCATTAAAGGAGGTGTGGCCTCTGTGAGTGTCAGTAACGTTAAAGAAGGTGTTGCCTCTGTGTCTGATAGTAATGTTAAAGGAGGTGTAGCCTCTGTGCCTGTCAGGAACATTAAAAGTGGGTGTGGCCTCTATGTCTGACAGTAACGTTAAAGGAGGTGTAGCCTCTGTGCCTGTCAGGAACATTAAAAATGGGTGTGGCCTCTGTGCCTGATAGTAACGTTAAACGAGGTGTAGCCTCTGTGTCTGTCAGAAGCATTAAAGGTGGTGTGGACTCTGTGCCTGTCAGTAACCTTAAAGAAGATGTGGCCTCTGTGCCTGATAGTAACGTTAAAAGGGGTGTGGCCTCTGTGGCTGTCAGGAGTATTAACGTTGGTGTGGCCTCTGTGGCTGTCAGGAGCATTAAAGGTGGTGTAGTCTCTGTGCCTGTCAGTAACATTAAAGAAGATGTGGCCTCTGTGCCTGATAGTAATGTTAAAGGAATTGTGGCCTCTGTGCCTGTCAGTAACGTTAAAAGCGGTGTGGCCTCTGTGGCTGTCAGGAGTATTAAAGGAGGTGTGGCCTCTGTGGCTGTCAGGAGCATTAAAGGTAGTGTAGCCTCTGTGCCTGTCAGTGTCCTTAAAGATGTGGCCCCTGTGCCTGTCAGGAACATTAAAAGTGGGTGTGGCCTCTGTGCCTGACAGTAATGTTAAAGGAGGTGTGGCCTTTTTGCCTGATAGTAACATTAAAGGAGGTTTGGCCTCTGTGCCTGTCGGGAGCATTAAAAGTGGGTGTGGCCTCTGTGCCTTAATCATATTAAAGAATGTCTGACCCGTGCTTTAATTCCAGGAACGGCCTGGCCAGCTGCTGAAGTGTGAGACTAAATAAAGCCTTTATTTTGACCCACTTCATGTCCCCATGTTGACTAGCTGAATCACATCACAGATCTCACGGTGCTTTGACAGAGAAGGCTGTTTTAAGCTCAATGCCCTTCTGTCTTCTCAGCATCGCACGCCCACTGCAATTATCCCATTGTTGCTACGTTTCTGGCGTGTGAACTCCATCTCTGGGTGCTCATTATACATAATCATAGTGCAGCTGGATTCAAAAGGGGACAGTTGGAGTTTTAAGACCATCTTCTGTCTTTTTTTTAGAGGTGCACACTCTGATATTAGAGAGCAAAGGGAGAAGCAATGGCAGTTTTACACACTGACTGTTGAACTGTTGAACACATTCCGTCAAGGCTTCCACCCAGTTCCATTCTGATGAATAGCAAGAGCTGTCTGTGAAATAAGAACCTCCAAAATACAGCATCATCCAAAACATCAGTTAGTCCTACAGTCAGGTAGCCGTAATTAATAATCTTTATTCATTTCATCATTTTAGCAAGCTCGTGCTCTTTAGTGTGTGTTTTAAGAGGTCATTTTAAGAGCAAAAGCACAACCAAAACTGGAAGATGCTTACAGTCTGAAAGGTCAACATGTGACTTTATGACACAGCATGGAAATGAGTGTGTTGCCATGACAACCTTGAGCGACTTTTGTGGTTTGTGGTGTTATTTTTTGAGACATTTTTCATCATGGCTGTTATGATGAATCGATTTTTTTGTCTGAAAGACTACTTTAACTAACAACTGCATATATAATATATTAATAATGCTATTTTGTTACATGGTTTCCACAACACCAGCTTCATATACACTATATTGCCAAAAGTATTCGCTCACTCATCCAAATAATCAGAATCAGGTGTTCCAATCACTTCCATGGCCACAGGTGTATAAAATCAAGCACCTAGGCATGCAGACTGTTTTTACAAACATTTGTGAAAGAATGGGTCGCTTTCAGGAGCTCAGTGAATTCCAGCGTGGAACTGTGATAGGATGCCACCTGTGCAACAAATCCAGTTTCCTCGCTCCTAAATATTCCACAGTCAACTGTCAGCTGTATTATAAGAACGTGGAAGTGTTTGGGAACGACAGCAACTCAGCCACGAAGTGGTAGGCCACGTAAACTGACGGAGCGGGGTCAGCGGATGCTGAGGCGCATAGTGCGAAGAGGTCGCCAACTTTCTGCAGAGTCAATCGCTACAGACCTCCAAACTTCATGTGGCCTTCAGATTAGCTCAAGAACAGTGCGCAGAGAGCTTCATGGAATGGGTTTTCATGGCCGAACAGCTGCATCCAAGCCACACATCACCAAGCGCAATGCAAAGCGTCGGATGCAGTGGTGTAAAGCACGCCGCCACTGGACTCTCGAGCAGTGGAGACGCGTTCTCTGGAGTGACGAATCGCGCTTCTCCATCTGGCAATCTGATGGACGAGTCTGGGTTTGGCGGTTGCCAGGAGAACGGTACTTGTCTGACTGCATTGTGCCAAGTGTAAATTTGGTGGAGGGGGGATTATGGTGTGGGGTTGTTTTTCAGGAGCTGGGCTTGGCCCCTTAGTTCCAGTGAAAGGAACTCTGAATGCTTCAGCATACCAAGACATTTTGGACAATTCCATGTTCCCAACTTTGTGGGAACAGTTTGGAGCTGGCCCCTTCCTCTTCCAACATGACTGTGCACCAGTGCACAAAGCAAGGTCCATAAAGACATGGATGACAGAGTCTGGTGTGGATGAACTTGACTGGCCTGCACAGAGTCCTGACCTCAACCTGATAGAACACCTTTGGGATGAATTAGAGCGGAGACTGAGAGCCAGGCCTTCTCGTCCAACATCAGTGTGTGACCTCACAAATGCGCTTCTGGGAGAATGGTCAAAAATTCCCATAAACACACTCCTAAACCTTGTGGACAGCCTTCCCAGAAGAGTTGAAGCTGTTATAGCTGCAAAGGGTGGACCGACGTCATATTGAACCCTATGGATTAGGAATGGGATGTCAATTAAGTTCATATGCGAGTCAAGGCAGGTGAGCGAATACTTTTGGCAATATAGTATATGTGTAGGAATACGCAGACATTTCAGTAGAGCTTTAGAGAGCCTAAAATACCACTTTCTCTATATATTATTGTTGGTATTTGTTGCCCATCTTCTTTACTTAGATTGTCAACGTTTTATGTAAAATTTGCAGGGCCAATCTTAGCCAAGGCTTGTATCACTTTCACCTCACCAATAACTAACCACCCTCATTAAGCCAAGGCTTAGTGAGAAAGGTCAGAAGAGAAAGGCCAGAATGAGCTGAACTGACAGGAAGTCTACAGTAACTTTACAACACTGCTGAGCAGAAAAGCATCTCAAAACTCACCGAACGCTGAGGCAAATCTAGAGAAGACCACGTCAGCCAAGAAGAGGAATCTGAAGCTACGGAAACAAGACAGCTCATCTGCTGTCAATCAATTTCAAGCCACGCCTGCTCTGTGAGTTTTCAGATTAGTCTGAATTCAGCTGGTGTTTGAACGGCGGATCAGAAAGACAAATCTTTCCAGTCAACTTCTCATACGTCTAGATAACATTAGAACTACATTATTCTCAAGGTGAGACAATTATGTGTATAAAGGTTACAGTGGAGTGTACACATTTTGCCCCACTACTATCTCAGACCAAAACCTAACCAGAGCTGATCAGGTCACACCGACGAGCGAGAACGCTAGCGGTCGCCACATAAAGAGATGAATTTCTAGCGGCATGAGAAACTAGCGTGTGTACAGAGGGTTAAACATCATCTCACTCTGAATCACGCTACACACACACACACACACACACACACACACCGGCTCATTCCAGACATACTGTGATAAACACTGCCTGAAGCAGCAGCGTTGAAATTACAGCATGTGTCATGACATGCATTAAAACTGAGGGTCCAGTTACATTCTACACACCACCTACACACCTCCAGCCAGGCTTGAGTGACACTTTAGGGACTTCTAGTAAATGGAATTAAATGCAGTTGTAAGTTAAGCCCTGACCATTTAAACCAAACCTGAATCCTGAGCATTGTAATGATTAGGAGGAATCTGGTTTAAGGGGAAAACCGGTTAATACATGGACAGCATTTGGTACCTAAGCTTTAGCTCTGGCTCTAATTCATCTCACAAATTTCACCTTTTCTTTTTTTTCCCCCTCCTGGTTTACTGAGAGCAGATGGAGACACGCGTCCCTGCCAAGAGCCCTCAGCGGAAAGTGCACTGTCTCACATTTCTGTCGTAAGTAGGCTTGCACACACTGTACTAGGGTTATAATGTGAGGCGGGTGACATTTAAGTAGATCCGTGCCCAGGCAAACAGAAAGAGAGAGCGTGGGTGAGCAGAGTGCTCGATGGCCTTCGGCATTTGATCGCGTGGTTGTTCACACCTCGAACAAAAACAACATCGCTTTTTAACTGTTAAAAGGTAACAAACTCCATCGTGCCTGTTTATAGAAACAATTGTTCGATGAGGAACAGATGACAAATGCACTGTGTGCTTATCAGAGCTGGATCCTGGGACCAACTGTGGTCTGTGATGTACACTTCACCCAGCATGCCCTTCATCTTTTACTGTAATGTATTTATCAGAACTCATCATTATCAAATTGATTATATTTATTATTATTATTATTATTATTATTATTATTATTATTATTATTATTATGTTCTTATAATCATTTGTCTATTTGACTGGTCACGTGAATTAAAATTCTCTTTTAAAATCTCTTAATAAAAATCTCAATAACTCCAAAACAACTCACGTTCCTGTTGTCCAGGATGACAAAAAAGAAAAACTCACTTAAATAAACACTGAATATTATCCGAACACATTTAACTGTAATGTTCATCAAATAAATCTAAATCCCTGGAATATATTTTATAGGTAATTTACAAATAGCTGCCCCTCTGTGAAAGATGCAAGATGGCATTTTAATTCCAGCAAACTCTGGATAGCAGTAAATTCTGTACAATGTTTAGCAGGTCGGTTGATGTTACATGTTGTGTTGTGTTGTGTTGTGTTGTGTTGTGTTGTGTTGTGTTGTGTTGTGTTGTGTTGTGTAGTGTAGTGTTGTGTAGTGTTGTGTTGTGTGTCGCAGCGTTGCTCACACCATAACGAAAATCAAGTTGACATGCAAATGGGAACTACTGCCCTCAAAAACACTGCACAGTCTTCACAATAGTCCAACCAGCTCAGCCGGTTTAGAACAGTTCCACACACACACACACACACACACACCTACACACACACACACCTACACACACACACACACACATCAGCCTACTGCTGCAAAATTCTTTTCAGAGAAAAAAGAAATGCGTAAATAAACAGTGTCATTTCTCCAACATTGTGAAAGGACAATAAGCTCTGAGACCAAGAATGTACTTATAGTGTCAGAAATGATCTGATACGTCAGAGCTGGTTTTAATCTGATCCCCTTGTTTGTGATTAATCCGATCCAATTTCTTTTATTTTTTTCAAGATATAAATGCTGGAGCTGAGGTGATGTTGAACTTAAAGCCAGAACCAGAAATCCAGAACACATACTTTCTCAAATCTTCGCATCGTACTGGAATATGACGGCAAGGTTTTATAAAGTTTAACATCCTTCATGACTATATACACTGAAATGATATTAAATGCTTAGATCTCAATAATTGCATAAATTTTTTTCATTGCTATTCACAGGACTGTTGAATTCCCTTATTGGTCTGAATGTGCCGATTAATTATTGCTTCAAGGTTTATACTAATGCTCCTGTTATCGTTTCCATAGTAACACCATACACAAGGACGTATGGTTAAGTTATCGTCGATTATGGTGACGTTTCCTACTGAGCGTTTTTAGAAGGAGTCTCCAGTGTCACGGCTTTGTAAAGCATTCAGACATCGGTTAAAGCTGTAACTTTAAAAAGAATTTCATTCAGGATTAATAAAGTTCGATCTCATCTTAGCTTAGCTTCAGGAGAGAATAAGAGAAAGATGAGTTGCAGTTTGTCGGGAAAACAGGTAGTAACTTGCTTCATGAATGTTCCATAACTGTAAATAAAACTGATAAAAAAGTGATGTCATAGTTTGAGAAAGATATAATTTAATGGCTGAATGGTATTTGGAAAGTTCATATTAAAATCATGCTTACTTTTATGTTCTTCTGTCAAACCGAATAGACACACAAACAATACACACAATAACATGAACATAAACACAAACACAATAGGCTTACATAATTGAACTGCTACTTCCTGGTTTAGCTTATAAGCTACATAGCACTGCACTGAAGCTAGCAGCTAAGTACTTACTTTACCAACAATCACCCCTCACCCCAACAATACCTAGTCATAGTAACAAGCTACGTAGCTAGATTTTGCCTAACTATCAAAATAGTATATACTTAAACAGAGAGGACAGCATTTCACTAGCTAGTTCACTAGCATTTGGCTACATGCTATAGTATGTAAGTGAAACCAAAACCAGCTTCTCTCCCATGCTAGCTAACATTAAAGCCAGTAGCTTTCGATTTTGCTAACAGGTTGGTAGCTAACAATATATGATATTAAACCTAATGGTTGCTAGCAGGACAGGATTAGGCTAGCTAATCCAGTGTGTGTGTGATAAAAGAGAGAGAAAGAGAGAGAGAGAAAAAGAGATAGAGAGAGATACTTGGTACATTAAAATAACTGGAAATGACTCATTTGAGTGCAAATAGAACGCCTTCATATTTTTACCCTGATGAAAACATCCTCTGGCTAAAAACAAAATAGAATCGCTCATTAGCAAATCTAACAGATTCAGTTTGGGAGATGAAATGAATCAGAGAAAATAAATGACTGCATCTAATGGAGCTCTGCAGCTATTTTCAGAACTGAAAGCAAGAGTGAACACTGTTATTACATGCTAAGTAGAACTGTCACAGAGAGATCCTCAAAACCTGAAAGTGGGAAAAAAAAAACCCCTGCCATATTCACAAGTCGTCTAAAATGAATTCATGTCAGCATTCAACAACATGCAAACATAAACAAATTTGTTATGACTGTCAGCTTAGTGCCTGCGAGGGCCTGAGCGCTCGCCGCCGCCGCGTGTTAATTAGGCCACGCAGCAAACAACAGCCATGGCAACAAACAGTGAGCTCTCGGGCTTCGCTGTAAAGCCGTGTCAACACTTCTGATAAACACTACACAATGCAGCTAATCTCAGCATGCCGCCTGACTGCGGGTCAGTACAGGTCCAACACTGTCACATTTACGAGCTTTAGGTTACTCAGTCGGATCAGCGTGTCACTCTGCGCATGTGTGTCTTTCTGCTGCGGGTTCACGCAAGGAGAATCTGCGTCACAGAAACAAGTGCAGTGCAGTCTGGACCGTGTCGATGTAGTATACACACACACACACACACACAAATCACCATACTGCTGAATTCTCAGTTCTGACTGGTCAAGAAAATGTGTTGATTCATTTTCCATAACAGCAGCTCTGACAGTTATTATTACATTTCTATAGTAACAGCTAAAATGCCTTAGATTCTATAGTAACAGCTAATTCTCTAGTAACAGCTAGCATGCCGTTGTTTCTATAGTAACAGCGAATTCTATATTAACAACTAGTATGCCATTGTTTCTATAGTAATAACTAATTCTATAGTAACAGCTAGTATGCCATTGTTTTTATAGTAACAGCTAATTCTATAGTAACAGCTAGCAGGTCACTTTTTCTATAGTAACAGCTAGTATGCCATTGTTTCCATAGTAACAACTAATTCTATCTTAACAGCTAGCATGTCACTTTTTCTATAGCAACGGCTTTTTCTATAGTAACAGCTAGTATGCCATTGTTTCCATAGTAATAGCTAATTCTATAGTAACAGCTAGCATGCCACTGTTTCTATAGTAACAGCTATTTCTATAGTAACAGCTAGTATTTCATTGTTTTATAGTAACCAACAAGTTGAAACTAGTTACTAGTTACCTAGAAAGTAACTAGTTTCCACAAGATTAAAGTTGAAATGTAACTATAAATGGATAAAACTATTAATAAATAAATTGTAAGAACTTATTTGGAAAGCTTCTTTGGCAGAAGTGGAATAAAACACTTTGTGACATTCTGTTCTCGGAAAAGAATTATCTTCAGGGTGATAACAGTAACTCCGCCCCGCTCGCTCGGGCCTCTTTACATCACCCTGCTGTCGGATATTTTCCTCTAACAGGACATTAATTACTCATCATAGACGAATCAGAAGGAACACTGCGTGTATCTCTTTTCAAAACGGCGATTCGATATTTCATTCACTAGCAGACCTGTCACGCATTTTAGCTGACGATTCATTTGTTACACACGTCATCGGGATTATGAACGCGAACTGTATTTTCTGCTGACCTTCTGTCACTTGTATAAGCATAACAGTGGAGTAATGTACATACACAGCAGTTTATCAACAGCCAACAGACTGTGTTTCTGATCATTTTTGGCTAAATGGACAAAAATAAATAAATAAATGAATGAATGAATGAATGAATGAATGAATGAATGAATGAATTCATAAATAAATAAATAAAGTGAATGTATGAATGAATGAATAAATAAATTCATAAATAAATAATTAAATGAATAAGTGGATGAAGGAAGGAAGGAAGGAAGGAAGGAAGGAAGGAAGGAAGGAAGGAAGGAAGGAAGGAATAAATAAATAAATAAATAAATAAATAAATAAATAAGTAAGTGAATGAATGAATGAATGAATGAATGAATAATTTATTAAAAGAAAAAAAGAATCAAATGAGTTGAGTGAAATACATTTTATGAATAAATCTTGACTCTGTTTCTAAAAATCAGTATACAAACTGAACTAAACACATGTCCTAAATGTGCTTTATATACATAAAGTTTTTAAAAAAAAAAAAAAAAAAAATCCTTGTTATACCTTTGAGCACATATACTGACAAGGAAGCTAAAAAAAATCTAATGTGAGTGTTAGAGAGTATTCATCAGTGTGTGCTCTCATACTCAAGCTCAACTTCATCATTTGAAAAAAATAAATAATATAGGTCTCCAACAAGGTTTAGATTTCTGTTCAAAATAAATCAAACTATATATATATATTTTTTTTTTTTTTCAGTTAAATCATGTTTTCTGGAATAATAAGCAGCACCTCTGGAGAATTAAATGTGTTTTCTTTTCAGTCAGTCAGAGTTCCCACTTCTTGGGAAGAAAGAAAAGAAAAACAAGTTTGAAGAATAACTGAAGGGAAGCGAGCTGTCAGATTCAAGTGAAAAATCTGCTCGTGAATCATCTACATAAAATTTTGTGGTGAAACTGGAGCAACTAAAGCTTAACGAAGCTAAAAGCCAAAGGTAGAATGTTTACCTCACGGTTTAATACATTTAAAGCTTTTATGCTTTTATCCAGGATTGACACGGGATACCTAGCTAATGATCCGGCTAACATGATGGTTAAAGATCGCAGCAGCAGTGATCCTCAGGCAGCGCAGGGATCTGAACTCATAATCTCCAGAGCACTAGCTCAGAATGTTAACCGTAACCTCTGTCTGGAGTGGGTGTGATAACAGTTCAGTACAGAGTCACGCTGCTGTCGCCTCGCTCGTGCTCTCGCGATGCCGTTAACACGCAGATAAAGAGAGTTATCGCTACGCTCGCGCTCCACCAGTGATTCAGCACAACCGAAATCCATTAGCAGTGCAAGACCTCGAAAGAACCAGCCTGAACTCCTTGTGTCTCTGTTTTTAATCACACACTAATCCAAACAGTTCTATAAATCTAGTTAGCAAAAGAAAACACTAAAAAACTAGTCTAACTAAAAAAAGATTCCAGAAATTATGCCGAAGATACACTTATGTTTATAAGTTGCCTCAAAGGCTACTGGTTACGTGACTTTATAGTGAACAGTTCTACAGTTATAGAAAGGGAATTATGTACAATCGCTCTCTCCGGGGTCACCCAGATGAAGACGACTTCTTCCTCATGAAGTCTGACTTGCTCATTAGGGATAATACATATGAATCTAATTTTCTGTATTTCCTTGTGGCAATTTCCAATGTTCGAAGAACTATACAACTAAAATTGAATTGAATTAAACTGAAATGAATAATAGAATATAAACATTATGTTATACACTATGTAGTAAGCATGCATGTAGACAGAACAGAGCTGGGGAATATGACGATATAATAGATCGAGATCGAGATCATGGATATCAGGACAGTCTAATAGCTTTAAATAATTACAAACTCCCTGGAAGCTGCTGATTTGATGTTAAAATGTTCTACTTAATGTTTAAAATTGTACAAAATGATCAGTTATTTTTCTCCTTTTCAGTGTAAATATCTTATTTTCTTGTTCTGTTTTTGTGACATTTTGTAGACCTACATCATTAAAAAGCCTATTTGAGAGTCAGATTAGGACGTTTTGTGCATTAAGGTTAAGATTTCAACAAAGCATTACAATGAATTATAATAAATTATAATAAATATAATCTTGCCTACGTTCCAATCAAAACTGAATATATAACATAAATATCATATTGCAATATTCAAAGCTATTTCTGCAACACACAATATAATATATAACACAATATTTTCTGATTCAAATTGTTATCAGTGTTACACTAATAAAACCCACCAGAGTTTGGTGACTAATATTCACCACTAATAATCATAATATGTAGTTATTATATGATAAACATGTTGACGATGTTTTAAAAGCATTTCACAGCAGCACTCAGATCTCATTGTACTGTTCTGCGGTGTAATTTCTCACGCTATCAATGTGACATCGCCAGATTAGCACACTGACAGATCCCTTATTTGTAGGAGTAATATCACTTCTTACACTTAACTTTCATTTTTAATGTGCTCATCACTTCCTGTAGTGTTTCATGCATCCAGTCGCACTATGACACTATGACGCTTTAGCTATTTGTCACATATCATGTTTATGTTTATTATTATATATTTTTTAGTCTTTATGTTGTAATGAAACCCTGAGTTGACATTTTCAGTCTTAACTTTTCTTCACTAAATTCTTCACAATGCCATTTCACTAGTGGCTCAGTGGTAGGTTTCTCACCTACCATGTGGGGAAGGCCTGGGTTTGATTCCCAGCCAGTGCTCAAACCCCAGCCCCTGGATGCAGTGCTGGTCCCAAGCCTGGATAAAAATGGGAGGGTTGCATCAGGAAGGGCAACCTGTGCCAAGTTGTTGTGTGGACCAGTTGGTCCGCTGTGGCGACCCCTCATGCATGTAGGGAGCAGCCAAAAGATCAACAACATCCCACAATGCCATTTAGCTGAAAGTGGTGCCAGTGGGATTTAACCCTCGCTTCACGTCTCCACTTAAGAGAGTGATGCAGCGGTGCTTTATTCCTTCGCTCTGTCCGATTTGTCTCTCATCAGTACACTCTGCTCAAGAAGATCGGCTTTATAACGTTTTTTATGAATGTTCTTTTCTAATTTGTGCTGAAGCCTTCAATCGTTTTCTGCCCGAAAGCATCGTGAATCCATTTCGGAAAAGCCGACGCAAAGCTAAGCATGATAATGCTCCAGGCCTAATCAATTACACCCTATTAGCTTCACCGTGGTTGTGGTGCTTATTGATTCCGCCCTTATTATCCGGCAGGCCTGTGCATGTGAAAACGATATTACGAGTGCGTGCGGCTCGATCGGTCGGTTTAGCCGGAGGGATCAGTAAAGCAGAGAAGCTGCAGGATTTATAGTCTAATGACCTCATGCATGAGCGCAGGCTCTGGGAAAATCACTGTACAAGTACAGAGCAACATTAGCAACCTGAGTTAAGAGAAGGCGTGAGGTGGCATGAATTTCAGCCCTACACGAAGAGTAGAGAAATTTACTGTTTAGTGCTCAGTGTTTGGTGTTTAGTGCTTAGTGTTTACTGTTGGTGTATAATGTTTAATGTTTAGGTACTGTCTAGCTTATTAGAGTTTTCTAGAATTTATTATTTAGTGTTTATTGTTATTTTGGTGTTTAGTGTTTACTGATCAGTGTTTACTGTTTATGCTGAACTGTTTATAATGCTTAATGTTCACTGTTTACTGCTTATAGTTTATCATTTAGTGTTTAATGTTTATTGGTTAGAGTTTAGTGTTTTCTGTGTATTGCGGTTGTCAATCTTTCCCAAAAACACACCTCTAGCACTGTTTAGCGTTTAATATTTAAGGCTTAGTTCCTGATGTTTAGTGCTTAGTCTTTATTGTTTATTGTGTTATGTTTACTGTTTAGTACTTAAAATGTAGGGTTTTGTGATTAATGTTTAATGATTACTGTTTAGTGTTTTCTCTTCATTATTGAGTGTTTACTCTTGAGTGCTTAGTGTTTACTGTTTAGAGTTTATTATTTACTGTTTAGTGTTTACTCTTGAGTGTTTAGAGTTTATTATTTAGTATCTACTGTTTACTTTTGAGTGATTACTGTTTATTATTTAGTGTTTACTGTTTACTCTTGAGTGTTTAGTGTTTACTCTTGAGTGTTTAGAGCTTATTATTTAGTGTTTACTGTTTACTTGAGTGTTTACTGTTTATTCTTGAGTGTTTAGAGCTTATTATTTAGTGTTTACTGTTTACTTGAGTGTTTACTGTTTACTCTTGAGTGTTTAGAGTTTATTATTTAGTGTTTACTGTGTACTCTTCAGTGTTTACTCTTGATTGTTGAGTGTTTACTCTTGAGTATTTAGTGCCTACTGTTGAGTGTTTACTCTGGAGTGTTAAGTGTTTACTGTTACTGTTTAATGTTTACTATTTAGTTTTAAATGTTTAAGTGACTTAATTCACTCTCAGGCATCAGTACACTGTTTGTAGTTGCTGCAAATAATATGGCAACCTTCCAGTTTTTATAAATAAAATAAAAAAGCTTAATCTTAAAAAGATACCCTCTCAGAAAATGGAGTACAGTACTGTGTGATTCCATGTCCCTGAGGCCTTTTGTACCTTTACTATTTAATTTTTTACCAAGAAACCCAGAGGTAGTGTAGCTTTTAAAACAATAATCTAAAAGGTAATTAAGATGCAAGTATGTACCTATTAAAACGATTGAAACCGAAAAGAAAAACAGATTGAAGGCAAATTCCAACACAGTGAGATGGTAGAGTTTAGTTCCCTCTTTTCTACATGTGTAGATTTAGGAAGTTTTCTTGGAGAGAATTTCAGAGGAAAGTGTATAATTGCACCAATTCGAGCAAATACAAACTCACGATGAGAAAATAATACGTTCAGAGCAAATCCAGACTAATCTGTTTTCCGCTGAAATGCGGCCCGGTGCCCACGGGAGCTCAGAGTGAAAGGTATCGACTGTGTGAAAGGGCGATCTGATGCAGTGTGTGTCTGCCGTTTCAGATGAGGTCACCTCGCTAGGCCACGTGATGGAACATAACCCCGGTCCCTCACCGGGACGACTGCAGCGGCGTGTGGGAGCGTCTCCGAGTCGGCCGACCCTGACCGCCAGCGCACACTCTGACATGTTGACACGTTCTCTCGAAAAGAAAACATTCAACACACAGCGAAGCCCTGAGGCTCGACACACCTCACCTCCGTATCCCAGCTGACATGTGCCAACATTACTGCTTTCAACCTCAATAAGTAGCTAACCTTTAATTGTGGGTTATGTAATCATCTAAGTATTATAGTTTTTTAAAGAGAGGATTAAAATCACTTTAAAGTGAGATATTACGTTTGTAAATGTATTCGCTGCTAAAGCACTAGGTCTTTAGGGTATTTTCTAGATCAGACAGCCTGACCCTTTAACCTCATTGAAACACAGCCATAATGGTAAAAATTTTTTAAAGTGATCATTTTTAATATTGTTAAAAATGATATGAATCTATTTGCTTTATATGTTTAATTTAATGTGGAAGTTTTAAATAAAATACTTGTCAGAAATAAGCAAGAACTCGACCATGTGAAGCAGCCTGACCATCCCCAAGTAGATTACTTTTCTAACAATTGTTTTTATATATTAAAGGACAGCCTGTTGTAATATTTATCCCTTTATAGTAACAGTTAATGATGTGGAACGTCTATAAAAACACTATATTATAACCACTATATTATAATCAGTTAGTCCTCACCAGCCTCTTTATATATGACTTTAATCTAAAAATGCAGTTTGTCCAAAAAAAGCCTAAAGCTCTGACACTGGAGACTCCTTCCATAAACGATAAATAAACATCCTCCCACAGAAATCTTCACCCTATCAGGCACAGAATCTACAATACAAGTCCCTGCTTAAGTCGTAACTCTAGAAAAGATAACGTACTAGACCTATAATATAGCTTTACAGCCTGAAAATTATTCAATTCTTTGGAATAAACACAAGCAACTTCTTAAATCTGATATAAATCTCAAAAATGAACTTATTCCTAAACTTGAGGGTAACAGACAGGATAAAGCTAAGCCTCATTATAACCATATAATTCAGAAAATATACAAAACTCCAACATGCAATAAGTGTTAAAGGAGAAATAGATTAAAAAAAACGTCATTCCTAAGGTTTTAACAATAACACAGCACTCTAGCACACAGTCTTAATGTCAGCCATCACATTAACTCCTGAAAAGAGGACATCACAAAAGGCTAGGCATCTAGAAATCCTTAAAAGACAAAAAAAACAAAAACCACGCTATTATTGTTATTACATAAACATGCATGCAGCCTATCTAGTGGTTTATTTTAGGACTTCATGAACGATGACGTCACACTTTCAGTTCACCTTTCACAGGAGCTAAGCACTGCATCTTTGGGCAGTTTGCAAAAAAAAAGGCCAGGCTTGAAATGTAATGAGTTCTTATAATGTATTCATTTATATCTTCAGCACAACACTATAATAATGATGATGATGATGATGATGAAGAACATTCCTCCGGCTTTGGGAAACAAACACACACATCGATAAGGCCATGATGATTTTTCATAGGTTGCATGAAATGCAATATGCAGCACAGGCCCTGTTCCCTCCCCAACTCCCCCCATTCCTGGCACGAGCAGCCTGATCGCTCGTAAGATGAAACCTAATTTAGCGTGCAATCCCCGGTTAAATGCAGAAGCACGGTTCGGTGCATTTCATTGGCCGTTCTTTGCAATAATTACTCAGCAAAGTCAGCAGACATGCTAATGTTTACATGGCTAAGGCTAAGCTAGCTTAGCAAGGCTCACGAATGGGCATTAACGCGAGCACAGCTCTGAGAGCCCACGGTACAGTATATTCGCGTCTGGAGGATAATGGTGATGCGCGAGCGTTCGGCTTATGGCTGCGTGTGGGATACGGAAATGCGCGAGCTGGGAGAAGGGGAAAAAAAACCCAAACCAAACAAACACCGAATGGAAAAATCCTCATAAAAAACGAGAATGCTTTCCCAATCCATGCACTTCCATGGAATTCCCGGTAAATGTGTGATGACGGAGAACGCGCACTAAACAGCAGTAATAATAGTAATAATAATAATTCTTATTATAATAATAATACGTGAACACTGGAAAGACAGCGCGCGTGAAGCAAGCGCTCGTGACGGAAATGACATATAAAAATATAGGCAGATGCGGGATCATGAAAAGGCTATGAGATGGGTTTATTTTACCTCGGAAAGCAGGTGATTCGGGGCGCCGCTCCGGTGAGCCCTTGCGGTCAGGCGGCGGGGAGCGCGCGATCAGCCCGGCGGCGCAGTCCGCGGAGCCGTGGCCGCTTCCGTTTCCAGGCGGGCGCGCGAGCGGCGTCACTACTCGCGTCGGGCTCGCGGCGGCGGCACCGGGCGCTCTCGGTGCTGCGACGTCGCCCCCGGCTGACGCACACGAGGAAGAAGAGGAAGAGGAGGAAGAGGATGAGGGAGAGGAGCGGCGGCTCCCGCGCAGCAGCTGGTACGGCACTGTGGCACGGACTGGCTGCAGCAACCGGCTCGCGCCGTTAACGACTGATGATGATGATGATGATGAGATGGTGGGGGATCCCGTGCTGCCTTTAGCCCGTTGCTGCTGTTGCTGTTGCTGATGAGTCGTGTTGCATGATGATGATGATGATGATGATGATGATGACATGATGTGATCCTGCAGTTTCAGCTCCGTTTGGAAAAATATAGACTATAAATCTTTTGTTGTTTTTTTAAAAAAAAAAAAACCCAAATCCCCCGACTTTATTATTATTTGTCTTTTAATGCATTAAACTTTTATCTAGACTGCTTTAGATAAAGCGCGTGTAGTTACTAAAAAATACCTGAGATAGCTTTAAACATATATATTTTTTTTAATTCAAAACTAAAATAAATAAAATAAAAACCGCTTAAGTTAGAATATTTTATTTACTAATGTTGCGTGTCCGTTTCCTCTTTCTTACGCATTCTTCACTGCCAGCTAAAAAAGAAAGAAAAGAAAAGAAAAGAAAGAAAAAAGTTGCTAAAAAGTTATAAGTGATTGATCTTAAAGCTCTTGGTGCGAGTTTGATTGGGGGGGAAAATAAAATAAAATAGAGTTTATAAAGAAAAAAAAATCTCTCAGGGTCGACTTGCTTCCAGCATTTAAGTTGCTGCAAGTGACAGAAACTATAGCGGCTGCTACAAACAGAGTAGAGAGCCGGGGGGCGGGGCGTTGCCATATGTGGAGCGTGTGGGCGGGGCATGTAATTATCAAAGGAAGGGCACAGCTACACATCATTTCCTTAACTTTATTTTTTTTTATTTTTTTGCAGTAGAGTTACATCTAGCAATGAGAATTCCAGCTCTCTCCACTGAGTCAGATCATTTGACTCCAATGAGAGTCGACTCTTTAGGCTCTCAAATGACTCACTGCTATTTATAATCAATCAATAAGTGAATCAATAAGTAAGCTTCAGAGTTACAAAATAACATTACACACTGCATCTTATAAAATCATCAAACATCTGATTCTTCTAGGCATTGTAAATGTAATTATGCATGTATATAAATGTAATTACAATGGAATTATAAAATAAAATGATTTATTACTTTGTTTGGTGACCTTGAGTGACTTGAAAGGCATCTATAAATAAAATTTATTATTATTATTATTATTATTATTATTATTATTATTATTATGTGCAATAATCCATGTTATTGTGATTCATTAAGTCTTTTCTCTTCTATTTTTCCCTAATAACTGATCACCTCCCACATCATTATTTATTTTTGCAAAAAAATTAAAAACAAACAAACAGGCAAACAAATGGCTCAGGTACACTATATTGCCAAAGGTTTTGGGACACCCCTCCAAATCACTGAATTCAGGTGTTGTTTTTCAGGGGTTGGGCTCAGCCCCTTGGTTCCAGTGAAAGGAACTCTGAATGCTTCAGCTTCATACCAAGACATTTTGGACAATTTCATGCTCCCAACTTTGTGGGAACAGTTTGAGGATGACTGCTTCCTGTTCCAACATGACTGCGCACCAGTAACCAAAGCAAGGTCCATAAAGACATGGATGAGTGAGTTTGGAGTGGAGGAACTTCGCAGAGTCCTGACCTCAACCTGATAGAACACCTTTGGGATGAATTAGAGCGGAGACAGTGAGCCAGGCCAAAACTGGGACGTCTTCCTTTACATGCACATGAATGTAATATGGAGTTGGCCCGCCCTTCTGGGAAGGCTTCTGCACAAGGTTTAGGAGTGTGTTTATGGGAATTTTCGACCATTCCTCTATCAGCACTGATGTTGGACGAGAAGGTCTGTCTCAGTTTCCACTCTAATTCATCAAAAAGATGTTCTATGGGGTTGAGGTCAGGAGTCTATGCAAGTTCCTCCACTCCAAACTCACTCATCCATGTTTTTATGGACCTTGCTTTGGTCACTGGTGTGCAGTCATGTTGGAACAGGAAGGGGTCATCCCCAAACTGTTCCCACAAAGTTGGGAGCATGAAATTGTCCAAAATGTCTTGGTAAGCTGAAGCATTAAGAGTTCCTTTCACTGGAACCAAGGGGCCGAGCCCAACCTCAGAAAGACAACACCTGAATTCAATGATTCGGAGGGGTGTCCCAAAACTTTTGGCAATATAGTGTATTTGATTTCGCAGAGCTGATTTATTCTCAAACAGCAGTGTAGTTTTAAAGGATCTAATAACGACTGATGCGTGTCGAAATGAAGCGTATCTTAAAATGTACACCACTAAATGGTGTATTTACAGATGAGTCTCACTGTGACGATTAGGTTGGTCTACTCTCAACAAAAACTCAAAAAGCTCAGATATTCCCTGGAAATTACTCATACTGGACATTAATAATACACCTCGGTGTCTTCAACTACGAACCTGATGCTATTTCGAGTACGATGTGAAGCAGTAGCGCTTATTTTTCACAGCACTAAAACTTACACCATTTTCTGTAGCCACCTCTAACTTCACTGCACTGAGCTATAAACAGTGGTACATTATTATCAGTTTTATCAGTTAACCACAGAGAAAATTTGGCCATGTGTGGACATTATCAGCATCCGTGACGAAAGAAGGGTGGAAACAAGCGCACACACACACACACACACACACACACACACACACAAAATGTAACCATTAGGCCCATCAGTAAGACAATTCCACAATGCATTAAAAATCAAAACATCTTTAATCAAATGATGCTCAATTTACACACAAAATTATTGGCACCTCTGATCATCTGAAAAGAAAGAAGCTTAAATAACAGAGAGGATTGTGCAATCTTTTTTGTTTCTTTCATTACAAAGTGAGTTTCCAAGTTTAACCTTGAATTTAACCTCAATTTTCCTCTGAACCTAAATGCAGGCGATGAGCGAAGACGTATTTGGCGCCTGACGTTTGCTTCTTTAGTTTAGCTGAAGCGAATAGAGCTAACGAGAGAAGGAAGCCTAGCTACCGATTCTGTGTTGTGCAAATAAACAGGAAGTAAACAGTTTTAGGTAATTCCTATGATATGTCATTTTTGTCAAATAAAACATTATGAACTCAGTGTTACTGAGATAAACGGTAGTTTAAGGCAATGATGATTTAGCTTGTTGGCTACATTAACCTCATGAGCATTAGCGTCATGTTCGCTACTTTAGACCCTACATTTGGCCTAAATGAATTTTTTCTTCTTTAAAAGGTGAAACACAGCAGGCAAGATTCTTGTCCAGACAGAGAGAAAATAGTTTGGACGATGAAGAGGAAAAAGTGTCTGGGATTTCAAAAAGGCACAAACATGACGAGAAATAACGAGAAATATTCACCACAGACCAAACCCAGTAACCTACTACATAGTTACCTGTGAAACGTTTTAGACATGTTTCTAGAAGTGCAGCGTGTCAACAGCAGCAGATGTGTCACTGAAATTCTGTTGTTAAATGTATAAATATACATGCTACAGAAATGAACAGAGGTCAATAGCGCAACAAAAAAACCCCAAACAACCCTTGTACAAACTACAGAGAGTCCCAGAAGTCTCAGGAGCCAAGAACAAAACATCTGCCCCAGTCTGCCCACAGTATGTGTGATATTTGTGTGTGTGATGTGTGTGTCTGTGATGTGTCATATGTATGATGTGTGTGTTGTGAGATGTGTGTGTTTGTGAGTTTGTGTGTGTTGTGTGTATGTGTGTGATGTGTCATATGTATGATGTGTGTGTATGAGTTTGTATGTGATGTGTCATATGTATGATGTGTGTCATGTGATGTGTCATATGTATGATGTGTGTGTTTGTGAGTTTGTGTGTGTTGTGTGTATGTGTGTGATGTGTCATATGTATGATGTGTGTGTATGAGTTTGTATGTGATGTGTCATATGTATGATGTGTGTCATGTGATGTGTCATATGCATGATGTGTGTGTTTGTGAGTTTGTGTGTGTTGTGTGTATGTGTGTGATGTGTCATATGTATGATGTGTGTGTATGAGTTTGTATGTGATGTGTCATATGTATGATGTGTGTGTGTGATGTGTCATATGTATAAGTCGTGCGATGCGTCATATACATGATGTGTGTGTGATGTGTCATATGTATTATGTGCGTGTCGTATGATGTGTGATATGTGTGTCATGTATGTGTGATGTATGTATGATGTGTGTGTGATATGTGTGTGCTGTGCTTGCCATGTTTCCTGTTCCTGTAACTCCATCTCTACTGCTTCCGGATCCAACCAGGAGAGTGATTTTAATATTTTTGTCAGAAGCATTTTTAAAACCTAACTGAGAAAAATCTCTAACAGAAACTAAGCCTGAAAGCATGTGGAAGACATTTTGTCCAAAAAGGAGACTTTTGGGACATTAATAGAAGCCGCTTCAGTGAGCCAGAACAGCTTCACTGCAAACCATTAAATCATGCAGTAACAATCTGGATATATCCAAAATCATATATATACTAAAAAAAAACAACAACATATAAGATACTTTTCATCAAAACCTGGACATTAGATATCTTGTTATGATCTAATATGGCTTCTCAAGACATCTACAACAGCTTTTCTTCAATATTTTACTGTGAAGAAGATCAGGTTAAGATGTGAGCTGATCAAAAAGCAAAAAAAGGAGGTGTAGAGAGCAGAGCAAGCACGTGTTACAGCATAAGATACCCTACAGTGTGGCTTCAAGCTCAGAAATGCAAAACAAACATCAATCCTGATATCATTTTATTTACTTCTAGAAAGAGCCGGTTTCACTTGGTGCTACCTAACATCCTGAGAAATCCACCAGCATGATACTCCTGGTGATCTGGGGTTCCTGCATGTAAACTCTGAGGTTTTAGGGGGCCGATCAGGGGTCGGAGGTCACGGCTCGCACAGCACCGAGTTCTCCAGCGTGAAGTCGTAGCAGAAGTTGGCCAGGTTCTCGTTGATGTCTCGGGGCAGGTTGAAGTCGGGAAGCCGAGGCAGGCCGGCGTGCATGGCAAGGATGTGAGGCGCTAGGGTGAAGGGGATGTCTCCGAGAAGCTCCGTGTGAGCTGGGACGGCGTCCGTGTTCTCCGCTGCTGAGGTAGGAGGTGCTGGAGAGGGCTGGACGGCTTCCGGGGTTTTGTACGGTGCTGGATTGGACGGCTGAAAATGGAAAGAGGGGAATGTTGTTATCAGGAAAGTGACTCATTTTATTTATTTATTTAATAAAATCCCGACAGCCTTTTTTTCCTCCCATAAAGGCTCCAACATACACAATATTGCCAAAAGTTTTGGGACACCCCTTCACATCATTGAATTCAGGTGTTGTTTTTCAGGGGTTGGGCTCGGCCTCTTAGTTCCAGTGAAAGGAACTCTTGATGCTTCAGATTCATACCAAGACATTTTGGACAATTTCGTGCTCCCAACTTTGCGGGAACAGTTTGGGGGATGACCCCTTCCTGTTCCAACATGACTGCACACCAGTGACCAAAGCAAGGTCCATAAAGACATGGATGAGTGAACTAAGGGGCTGAGCCTAACCCCTGAATTCAATGATTTGGAGGGGTGTCCCAAAACTTTTGGTAATATAGTGTATACAGATGGCTAAACAACAGGCATTTTGTTTCCAGATGTGCATCAAGTAACGTTAAAAAAGCGGTGACAGTCTGACACAAAGCACAGATGCAGTGTTTTATTCCACTTAGACTGCAGAAATTAAAGAATGACATGCTGTTATTTTATCCATATATCATTACATTTAATGCACAAACAAACAAATGGGAAAGTCTGGGGCATTTATATCATTTTTAAAAACAATGTTAATATAAATATTTTGCAACACACCTGTTTAATACTTACTAGTTTGATAAGTAGAAAAAAAATCCAATATTTATTGAATATTTATTATTTATTTTTTATTAAAATTAAATGTTAGAGGGAATTAATATTTGAAGTAAAATAAATATTAAATATCTGTGATTTTTTTCCTGCAGAGATTCAACTATAATTAGATTTCTTCCCTATTTTCTGCTCAGTATTGAGTAATGAAATGGAAATGTACATAAGCATGTTTATAATGTGTCTTTAAACATGTCTGAGATTTTTGCACGTTGCTGTACACACTGCTTGTGCACTAGCACAATATTTAATAAAAAACTGGCCAAAAACTTATGATATCCGGTGAATCAGTTCATTTTATGTTGTAGAGATGTTAAATCTTCCAGGGCATCCCGCCAGTTATTGGCTCTGTTCCAATACTTTATTAAACATTCCCTTATCCGCTTCCCTTTCCTCTTCCCCTTCCAACGTTTTATTAACTTAAGTGGATTTAGATGAGTTCTTGGAGGCTCAAGAGATCAAGTCAACATGGCCTTAAGACTTAACAGAAGGTACCGTGTGTGATATCGGTGAAAACAAAACTGATAAGGAAGAATAAAATGGTTGATGTTACTCAAATAAAAGTAAGGTGCTTGGATGTCTTGCTTGTAATCGATCGCTTCCATCTAGCGATATCCGACAAATGATTTCATGTAATCTTAATGCAGGTTAGCATGCTAGCTATTAGAGTCTGTTCCTATCTTGCTGTTTGGTTCTGTTTTTAATAAGTGATTGTATATAAAGCTCTAAATTATTCATAGGTGATATTCACTTATTTCACAAGCTGTTTAAAAACACTGCAATGGAAAACTTCCTTAAAGACCACACCCTCCCACATGCCCCTTAACTCCACCCACGCCTCAGACGGAAACCGGTAAACCCCGAGTGCAGCCAGATCAATCTCACTCTGTACTTTGGAAAAACACGACATGAAGAAAGACAGTAATACCAGAATAAAGGGTGGAAGAGCTTCTCTATGATTCCTAGTGAAAGGGACTATCGTTTAGCTAGCAACAGTAACCATGCTAATACTGGAGCTTAAAAGTGCAAAGCCTCACTACGAAGAACAACAGGACAGCAGAGTGAAATTTTGCATGTGTTATGACCTGCTTTCAGGAAAGACTTTGCTGAATCTGTGCTAGATAGCATGCTAACTCCAGTGAGGCTTGATGAGTCAGGTTCTGGGAGCTGAGCTTTGTGTAAATGGACAGAAATGAAAAAGGGAAGAGGAAATGAATATAAATATCTTTGAAATGCTCTTAATCCTGACAATTTCTAACATGTAAAGATGTTTGATCATCACCTGTCATGGATTAGCAGCAAGCTATGTATCGTCCTGTCATCCTGCCTATCATCCTGTCGTCCTGCTTATTGTCCTGTTGTCCTGCCTATCGCCCTGTGGTCCTGCCTATCGCCCTGTGGTCCTGCCTATCGCCCTGTGGTCCTGCCTATCGCCCTGTGGTCCTGCCTATCGCCCTGTGGTCCTGTCTATCATCCTGTCGCCCTGCCTATCGCCCTGTGGTCCTGTCTATCGCCCTGTGGTCCTGTCTATCATCCTGTGGTCCTGTCTATCGTCCTGTGGTACTGTCTATCACCCTGTGGTCCTGTCTATCGTCCTGTCGCCCTGCCTATTGCCCTCTGGTCCTGTCTAGCGTCCTGTGGTACTGTCCATCACCCTGTGGTCCTGTCTATCGTCCTGTCGCCCTGCCTATTGCCCTCTGGTCCTGTCTATCGTCCTGTGGTACTGTCTATCACCTTGTGGTCCTGTCTATCGTCCTGTCGCCCTGCCTATTGCCCTCTGGTCCTGTCTAGCGTCCTGTGGTCCTGCCTATCATCCTGTTGCCCTGCCTATCGCCCTGTGGTCCTGTCTATCGTCCTGTCGCCGTGCCTATCATCCTGTTGCCCTGCCTATCATCCTGTGGTCCTGTCTATCATCCTGTTGCCGTGCCTATTGTCCGGTCACCCCGCCTATCCTCCTGCCTATCGTCCGGTCGCCCTCCCTATCGTTCTATAGTCCTGTCGATTGTCCTGTTGTCCTGCTTATCATCCTGCCTATTGTCCTACCTATCGTCCTATCGTTCTGTCATCCAGCCAATTGTCCTTTAGTCCTGCCTATCGTCCTGTCACCCTGCCTATCGTCCTGTTGCCCTGCCATAACATAATGTCCAAGTCTTAGAGGACGTCTTGCTAAAAACAGCACTGACATCCAGAACGACACGCATATAATCAGTTCCCTGCTGTATTTTGACGTCTAACTGTGTTAATGGATGTGGAGCCCTGATGCAGCTCTTCTTCATGTAATTAAGGGCTGACATGAAACTAAACACAGACAAGATGTTACAGGAAATGTTCACAGTGCACACAAGCAGCGATTATTCTTGTTCTTCCAAAACATCATACTACAGTGTGTGTATGTGTGTGTGTCACTCTAAGTTCTACTCAGGTGGTTTCACACGTTTGCACACATTTGCTGTGGTCTGAATCTGAGTGTGATTGCTCCCCTCACAGCCTCGGTCTGGTTTCAGTCTCACTCGATTCTAGCAAACCCCAATGCATTTGTTTTTATCTTACATCAACACAAACGCTCATGCAGAACACGACCGCATCGACTCTTTTGACCGTATACGTCGACCGTATTTTTGCTTTGTATTTCTTTTGGTGCTATTACGCGCAGTACAGTGCCTCACCTCGGCTCTTCCGTGTCCCGAGTACGAGTCGCGTTCACATTCGGAGAAAAAACCGATCTCACACCACCTCCTGCAGCTAGTGTCGGGTTCAGTACCATGCTGCGCTTCATGCATCATCTGACAGCTTTGGCATTTCTGATGCATCACGTGAGCCATCATCTGTTTCAGTCTAAACTACCAGTGAGACAGCCTAACACTAATAACACAAACTGAATACTGACTGATATGGAGAGGTTTTCTGTGAGGAGATTTTTTAAAGGAGTCTCCAGTGTCAGAGCTCTGTAACGTCTTTGCTTAGTAACGTGACAAGCTTTTTAACTTCATGAGAGGGAGAAAAGAGAAGTCGGTGAGGGAAGGACTGTTTACAGCTACTATAATGTAAGTGAAAACAGGAAGTAGCTTGTTTTGCAGCCATTCCTCATAAGAACAGACAAAAACAGTAGGACGTGCCGTCGCTGTGGTTAAGTGTAGCTCCACTTCAAAAACTTAAATAATCAAGAAGCAGAAAATCTACAAAATGAGAAATAAGATTTAGTTTTTTGTTTTAATAAATTATTTGATTTTATTGATGAAAAAGATCTAAAAATATTATATATATATATATATATATATATATATATATATATATATATATATATACACATATATATATAGATATATATTTTTTTTTTTTTTTTTTTTTTTTTTTTTTTTAAATATTATAATGTAGTGACAGCCATAATTAGGTAATTCATGATTGTAATAAACAAATAAATGAAAAAAAAAAGAAAAAAAAAAACTTATAAAAGATCTATATTTATTTTACAAGAGATTTCACATATTAAAAATGTAGTTAAAAATTCTTTGGAAAGAAAATTAAGCAACAAATGTATAATGTTACAGAAAAAAATAAATAAAATGAATAAAAAATAAATAAAATGTTTTATAAAATACTAGTACTACTACTACTACTAATAATAATAAAAAATAATAATAATAGTAAGTGTTCTATGTATGAAATAAAGGATTTATCTGCTCTCAGAGTGTGTGGGTGAGCTGCTCACCTAACTCAGGTTAAAAGTGTCAAAAGTGGCTTTGATTATTTTTCCTCTTTCTCACACATACGATCTGTTCTGGTTAGTGCCACGCTGCCAAGCAACCACACACACTTCAGCCTCAGTCTGCCCCTCACACGCAATCACACACACACACACACATCTGCTCTGCAGTGTCTTGGCTGCCATTAAAACCTTATAATTTGCACAATCCAGACAAAACCCCCTGCAGTATAAAAGCACAAAGCAAGTGACTGGCTCTTTTACATCAACCATATGGCCTTTGGCACGGCGCACTGAAAACGGTGCCATGTGACTCCTGCTGATTTCGGGTCTGTAACTGGGCACCTGCTGCCCACACAGCAGAACCAACACGGCCTTTTCTCTCTTTCACTTTCATCCAGTGTGTGTGTGTGTGCGTGTGTGTGTGTGTGTACGGACCTGATCTGGGAGACGTTATGGCCGGGTCTCGTGGCTGAACTAATTTCTTTATTACAAAAATCTGATCAGATGAAATCACTTCTTTAGCCCTTTTATTTAAAAAAGTGAGTGAGTGAAAAGTGAGTGATGAGTGGAGTAGTGTCATCATAAAGAAAAAAAAAAAACGCTCACCCATTGCACTCATAACATCTTGATAAGAAACACTTTCGTTTATGTAAGAGGATCATTCCGTATCAGCTCAGTTTGGGATGCCATAAAATAAATTTTACAGCTTTCCGACACCGTAACTCGAGTCGGGCTTACTGAGGAACTTCAGTGAACTTTGGTAATAAATCGAGAGGTAATAAAAATTTGCAGCGGAGTACACAAAGTTTCCAGAGAAACAGGACGTTTCAGATAAAAGTCCTTCATTAGCTGTGTAGGCGAAGTGCTTCTGAGGCTGTAGGAGGTGAAACCAGTGGATTTAAATAGCAGTTAGAAATTTTACGACCTCTATAATTTTCACTGCCGCTACATTACTGGAGTTTTCACTGTGTCTGGATGTAGTGAGTGTATTATAGGGAGGAATCTGGGGAAAAAATTGGATTATACTTGTTTTGTGTACATGTACACAAAACGGCTAAAAATATTAACGCTATGCCTTCGCATGATACCAATACCAGTGTAAATAACATTGTGTGTGTCTGAAATCATTTACAGTGACAGTACCTACCGCATTCGATTCGGCTCCTACTGCATTCAATTTGACTCCTACCACATTCAATTCAGCTCCTACCGCATTTGATTCAGCTCCTAATGTATTCACTTCAGCTCCTACCGCATTCGATTTGGTTCCTACTGAATTCAATCTGACTCCTACTGCATTCGATTCAGCTCATACCACATTCGATTCATCTCATACCACATTCGATTCAGCTCGTACCGCATTCGATTCAGCTCGTACCGCATTCATTTCAGCTCGTACCGCATTCGTTTCAGCTCGTACCGCATTCGTTTCAGCTCGTACCGCATTCGTTTCAGTTTCTTCTGCATTTGATTCGGGTCATACCGCATTCAATTAAGCACCTGTTCCATTCGATTCGCTTCCTACGGTGTTAAATTAAATTCCTACCACCTATTCACTTCCTATCAACTTCAATTCAGTTCCTACCACATTTGATTCAGTACCCACTGCATTCGTTTCAAGTTCGTACCACATTCGATTCAGTTCCTTTTTGCGTTTGATTCGGGTCATACCACAGTCTAGTCAGTTCCTACCACAACTGACTCAATACCTACTGCATTTGATTCAACGGTACAAGCCTACATGTCAACAACCACAAAATGCTAAACCTGGTAAATAAACAAAAACAAATCTGAATCATTAACATTGTTAACTACATTTTAACTTATTATTAACATTTTCAACTACAAAAGCATCCTTGTGAGTTTTGCTATATGAAACAATACAATTTTTGCCTTCTGTTTTAGGAGCAACACTAATAGCATATGTTTACACTGTTTTGTACAAAATAAAAAGCTCATCAATATTACAATTCTAATGTAGGAAGTCAACAAGTATTATTTTCACATGCGATCATCTATAAGCCCATGAGATTAGGGATATGAAATATTTCAAATCCTTAAAATATGAATTGTATAAATATGAGGACGCAATAACGAGACAAAAAACAGGGAGATATTTGCACATCATACTCATATATTTCTAAAAAGATATCAGCTTTTTCGTTTATATGCAGAAAGACTGAGTTTGTTCTGAAAGAGACGACATACAGCCATTCATTGCCTTTGACACACACACACACACACACACACACGCAACTCACCATAGACGGCTGTACAATGACGTTGGTGGTGAATTGCGCTGTGTTTCTGGTTTGTCGTTTCGCTCCCTGCTCCTCAGCCGTCTCTCCTGAGGAACAAAAGACGAGAAGGTTCATCAGAGCAAATATCAAAATCCAGAACTTCTCCTGTAGGTCTGCTTCACGTTTTTTAAGTGTGGTGCAGGTTTTTGCACAGAACGCTACAAAACACCTCGCTGCACGCTAGCTCAAAGTTGAACTTCCGCTGTTCCCGCTGCTAGCCTTATTAGCCCAGGGCACTGTTCAGTACGTTCTTGCGCGGTGTCGTCCGTCCTCTTGCTGTGTAGCAGCCTGTAGCTAGCGGGGCTGATTGCTTTTCCTCGTTACACCGCATGCGGCCAGACATACGCAGTGAGGGATCGCTAATTGGACAGTGTCGCTTTTGACACGGGAAAGCTAGATTGTCTTCCATGCCCCATTTCGCTCTCCTGATTCCAGATGGCTGTCACTTCACTGGGATTCCAACTCACCCAAGTCTAGACGCTTTTCTGTTGCGTCATTCGGGAATCTTCTTAGCGTTCGTGAAAAAAAAACACACCAGGAAACACTCATACATTTCCGTGACCAAAACCAAGATGAGACAAAGTAGGAGAAAAATCAGACAGGATATTTGAAAAGACAGAGAAGAGATATTTTGGGGGTTTTTATGTAAATTACTGAGTTTGTATTATAGCTAATGTCATGGTCATGTGACCTTAAATGCTTAAAGGTGATAATGATGATAATCCTCATATAATAAAGAGCCAATCATCTTAAATTATAATCTGATGTACGTACAGAGATCGTTTATCCTGTGTACTTCTTTAAGTTCAAAATCAAATCCTAACGAACGAAGTCCAACAGCTTTCCCATGTCAGGAGGTTTACGGCATTACAATCGACACACCCCAGACGCACACACAAACTCCTTAAACCATCACTCTAACGTTATTGTTGAGCGCAACACCCAATAAATCCTGGCTGTGCTTCCAGAAACGGTTCATTCTGCGAGGTCAGAAACAGACGAGCTGCTTATTCCGGCCTTCTTGTTTTTCGGCTCGGCTTTTCCCAGACAGACCCCTTTCCCTAGAGGCTTCTGTCACACTGACTCACAAACCCACCGCAATTATCCCAGCGTTTGATCTCAGAGCAAGCCCTTCACAGCAGCAAGTCTCCCAAGACTCCGTTGTCCATGGCTGCAGAAACGGACAAAAAGCTCGACGGAGGACACGCACACCCACGTGTCTCCCATGAGCTCGGGACAGGCGCTTAACAATGCTCCGAGGTGAAGCTGAGGATTCGGAACGAGACGCCAGGTGGCTGGAAAAGATGGAAATGGACAAGGAAATACAACAAACATAAACTGACTTGAAGTCTGATTTTTTGGGGAGAAATCCAAATCTCGAGTCTTGTCAATTTTTAAATTAAATTATAAAAATATTCACATTAGATAAATATATAGTTCACATGTGTATATAAAGTGACATTATTTTTAAACAAAATTTTTGTAGGGCTTTTTATTCCAATCTGTGTGAGTCATATATTTTGTAAAATGAACATTTCTGGGAATCGCTTAATTATTTATTTCCAGTCCCTTCCGGTTTTTGCCCAAAAAGCTTGCCTTTGCTGCATTTTTTGGCTAAAAATACTTAAATTGATGAAATCATAAGCACAGGATTCTTCTTTGAAACTCCTAGCGGTGAAGACGTGCTAATAATAAGAGCTGTACCCATGTAAATGAAACATGAACATGAAACACTCCTCAACCCAAATGTACAGAAAATCTGTGTTGATTTTAAAAACACTACAAGCTCCTCTGAATATAGCGGAGTTGTGTTAATTTGCTGGTTTATATTACATGCGCTGAAGCGGTTCAGTAAGACCGAGAGTACAGGGTAAGCGAGATAAAATCAGATAAAGCCTTCAGAAGAAACACAGCTGCTCCTGACTTTCGATGCACTGTGCGGTTAGGAGAGCATCTGCTCTTGAACTTGTCATGAACACACACCTCTCGGAATGTTATACAGAGTGTTTTCTGCTGATCTCTCCTTCATCACGTCGGCGTGAGAGAGACTGGAGCCAGTTAGAAGAGCATACATTACATCCAGCATCCTGCGTATGTTATAAACACAACACACTGAGAGAAATCACATTACAGCTTGGGTTTAAAGTGATGCTCATACTGAGAACTCCCACATCAATACCCCGGCTCAGATACGTCTTACATCAACACGCCTGAATATATTCTATATCCACAGACACGCCCACAGACACGCCCAC
Source organism: Hemibagrus wyckioides (assembly GCF_019097595.1). Taxonomy (NCBI): domain Eukaryota; kingdom Metazoa; phylum Chordata; class Actinopteri; order Siluriformes; family Bagridae; genus Hemibagrus; species Hemibagrus wyckioides. Next base: position 10,600,212 of record NC_080721.1, on the reverse strand, counting down.
AGACTGTAGGTGTGAGTTACTTGCCTTTCGCTGCCTTCACCTTGATGAACATAGCGGAGAAGGATGCAGCAGAACCCATGTCACCACTGACCTTCTGGAAAGAGCTCGCAGTAAAAATCCGAAATCTATACACAATAAGCTGAATTCTACTCGGAACTCTGTTCTCTACTGAGATACTCTAATCTATTCTGAAAAACTCTAATCTATCACAACTCTATTCTGTTCTCTTCTGATAAAACTAATCTATCACAGCTCTATTCTATTCTCTTCTGATAAAACTCTAATCTATCACAGCTCTATTCTATTCTGATAAAACTCTGATCTATTACGACTCTATTCTATTCTGATAAAACTCTGATCTATTACAACTCTATTCTATTCTGATAAAACTGATCTATTACAACTCTATCCTATACTGATAAAACTAAAATCTATCACAAGTCTATTCTATTCTGATAAAACTAAAATCTATCACAGCTCTATTCTATTCTGATAAAACTCTGATCTATTACAACTCTATTCTATTCTGATAAAACTCTGATCTATTACAACTCTATCCTATACTGATAAAACTAAAATCTATCACAAGTCTATTCTATTCTGATAAAACTAAAATCTATCACAGCTCTATTCTATTCTGATAAAACTAAAATCTATCACAGCTCTATCCTATACTGATAAAACTAAAATCTATCACAGCTCTATTCTATTCTGATAAAACTCTGATCTATTACAACTCTATTCTATTCTGATAAAACTCTGATCTATTACAACTCTATTCTATTCTGATAAAACTCTGATCTATTACAACTCTATCCTATACTGATAAAACTAAAATCTATCACAAGTCTATTCTATTCTGATAAAACTAAAATCTATCACAGCTCTATTCTATTCTGATAAAACTCTGATCTATTACAACTCTATTCTATTCTGATAAAACTCTGATCTATTACAACTCTATTCTATTCTGATAAAACTCTGATCTATTACAACTCTATTCTATTCTGATAAAACTCTGATCTATTACAACTCTATCCTATACTGATAAAACTAAAATCTATCACAAGTCTATTCTATTCTGATAAAACTAAAATCTATCACAGCTCTATTCTATTCTGATAAAACTCTGATCTATTACAACTCTATCCTACACTGATAAAACTAAAATCTATCACAAGTCTATTCTATTCTGATAAAACTGATCTATTACAACTCTATCCTATACTGATAAAACTAAAATCTATCACAAGTCTATTCTATTCTGATAAAACTGATCTATTACAACTCTATCCTATACTGATAAAACTAAAATCTATCACAAGTCTATTCTATTCTGATAAAACTCAGGTCTATTACAACTCTAGAATTTCACTTACAATTCTATTATCTGCTCTTCTATTCGGATACAACTCTAATCTATTTCAACTCTATTCTATTCTCTTTTGATAAAACTGTTCTATTACAACTCTACTGTATCCTATTCTGATAAACCTCTGATCGATTACAACTCTATTCTATTCTCTGCTATTCTATTCTGATAAAACTCTGGTCTATTACATCTCTATTCTATTTGCTGCTATTCTATTCAGATAAAACTATTACAACTCTATTCTATTCTCAGCTATTCTATTCTGATACAACTCTGATCTATTTCAAATCTATTCTATTCTCTGCTATTCTATCCTGATTTTAAAAAAACCTCTGGCAAAACGGAACATTTCTATTCTGATCTCGTGTTCTATTATATTCGATCGGATTCTATTCTATTTTAATAAAACTATTATTTTAATACTTTATACCATTCTGCAAAAAACCCTGGATTCTATTCTATTTTGAGAAAACATTATCCTTCTCTTCTATTTTAAAGTATTCTGATATAACTCTTCTATTCTAATCACCTGTGAGAAAACCACTCTCCATTCTCATTAAATTCTATTCTGATTAACAAAAACTAAACCACTATTCTATTCCGACAAAACTCTATTCTACACAAAATTCTGTTCAAAACCTTTCTATTCTTAAAACTCTATCCTATTACTTTCTATTCTGAAAGCTTTATTCTATTTTAATACAAGTTTCCAATTCTGATTAAATGCCTCAGTTTAAAAACTACATTCTATTCTGATAACTCTATCCTAATTAAAACCCCTCTATTCTATTCGGTTCTATTCCGGTAATGCGTCCTGCATCACACAAAGTGCTATCTTTTCAGCTTGCTCCAGCACACACGCCTGACACGCAATGGAAAAACATTAGACCCTGGAGTACGGCGTCGTCTGCAGAGGCACGGGTGGAAGTGTTTGCGCACACAGTCAGTCATTTCGCCTTTGCGGAAGGTGAATCCGCCCAATCACCAAGACGACGATCCGATCCATGTCTGATTCAGGCGCGGAAGTTCAGAGTAAAGCTGAGGGATTAGCGCCAGAGCGAACACAATAACGTGAAACCTGAGCCTCACTCTGTAGATATGATTCAGAGCTTTGGCGTTCAGAGAAACTGCCGTCTTCATTTTCATTTCAACAGACCAGGCATGGAAAAATGCAGTTACAATATTTCATAAGATCAGATTTCAGAAGCTGAGGGAAGGAAGGAAATTCGGGCTGGTCACATATTGCATGAAAACAGGCTCTTCGAGAGCAAGTGCAGAAAACAAAAGAAATGCAACGTGTCGTGTTTCACATCCAAGTTTCTACAACAAAAGTGAGTAACCAACGCCTTCCAACGGTAAATCACTGGCTCACAAGTAAACATGACAGACCTGTTAACTTATAACATTGGCTAGCGAACTCTTTCTACAGCACACTGTCATCACAGTAAAATCACATCGGTGTTACGCTGACCAACTGTCATTTTTAGACACATTTCAAAAAGGAGCGTATCAACATTTCTAGTGACTCTTTTTGAGCATGGATTAGTGACTGACCGGCTCTGGATAAGGCTCTCCAGCTCACACCTCACCTGCTGGTTATACAACAGAGCTCATGGTTCACCTGACTCACCACCAGTATGTGGAGCCACCGACTGATCCCTGTTCCAAATGACCAATCCCATATCAATTTGTTCCAAATGACCAATCCCATATCAATTTGTTCCAAATGACCAATCCCTAAGCATTTTTGTTCCAAATGACCAATCCCTAAGCATTTTTGTTCCAAATGACCAATCCCAGATATTTTTTTTCTTCAAAATGACCAATCCCAGATCGTTTATTTCTAAATGAACAATCCCTGATCACTTTTGTTCCAAATGACCAATCCTAAATCATTTTTATTCCAAATGACCAATCCTAAATCATTTTTATTCCAAATGACCAATCTCATATAACCTTTGTTCCAAATGACCAATCCTGTATCACTTTTGTTCCAAATGACCAATCCTGTATCACTTTTGTTCCAAATGACCAATCCTGTATCACTTTTGTTCCAAATGACCAATCCCTGATCACTCTGATGACTAATCTCTGATTACACTGATTCGCTACAGTGAATCATCTCTCTCCACCTATCCCTATCTTCTGCATCCTCAACACTTGCACCCACTAGCTTCATATCCTCATTTATTCCATCCATATACCTCCTCTTTGGCCTTCCTCTTTGTCTCCTGCCTCTCAGCTCCATGTCCAACATTCTCCTAGCAATATACTCACTCTCCCTCCTCTGGACTTGTCCAAACCATCTTAATCTGGCCTCCCTATCTTTGTCCCCCAAACGTCCAATATGAGCTGTCCCTCTGATGTACTGGTTCCTAATCCTGTCCAACCTTGTCACTCCCAAAGAGAACCTCAACATCTTCAGCTCTGCTACCTCCAGCTCTGACTCTGTCTCTGTGACTCTAAACCATACAGCATGGCCGGTCTCACCACTGTCCTGTACACCTTCCCCATGATTCTCGCCGATATTTTTCTATCACGCAGAACTCCCAACACCTTTCTCCACCCATTCCAACCTGCCTGCACTCGCTTCTTTACCTCTTTCCCACACTCTCCATTACTCTGGACTGTTGACCCCAAGTACTTAAACCTTCTTCACCTCTTCACCCTGTAATCTTACTGTTCCACTTCCCTCCCTTTCATTCACACACATGTACTCAGTCTTACTACCACTGACTCTCATTCCTCCCTTCTAACCCTCTTCTTGGTGATATTTTTTTTTTAAATAAATAAAGTAAATAAAGTAACGACAGTGAATTATTTCATCCTTTAACACACAACTGTAATTAACACAAAAGTTTTTCGACTCATTATTAAATCTCTTATTAAAGCTGCTTTTTTTACTCACCAATAATGACAAATCCGTCAGTCTCTCTCTCGGGGACTGAGGACTTCTTAGAGTCCTTCCGAAGTCCAAAGAAATTAAACATCTTGCTGCATCAGAACAATGAAAGTTAAACTAAAATCTTACTCAAGAACAAAGAAATCCATTTCTACTGAAAACAATGTTAGATACAATAAGGAGACCAGGCGTGGTGACGTCATATGTAAATAGTTAGCTTAGCTACTTAGCTTTAACTTACCGTGACTTTTTTTTTTGTTATTTCTAACAGATTAAAAAAAATCACAGCAGCAGAAATAACACGCAATATACCAATTTATCCTAATTACACCATCATTTCGTCATGTTTTGTCTAAATGATCAGCGCGTGAGCGAAGTTGTCCGTTTGACAGCTCAAGTTTTTTGTTTCAAAATGTCACACTGAATGATACTGCGCATGCGCGAACTTATCACGAGTGGCTTTTTTTTTACAATCCGAGTGGAAACTAAAGAGATCCAACGATGGTTCCACTCGAGCATGTAATGTACACACACACACACACACACACACACATAAATAAATATATATATATAATACTCTCCAAATGTATACTTAAACCTTCGGTGTAATTATATGTTTGTTTGTTATTCAGTTTATTCAGCAGGTTTTACTCAAAAGAACCTGTTTATCGCCACACATTAATTCCCCAGTAGGTTAAATCTACCTTTTAAGAGTGATAATAAACATATCTAATCAACATTAAACGTTTTCTTGGACGTTTGCCGAAAGAAATCTTAAACTAATTACAAATATATTGTTTTGCTACGGATTTTCAGTTGTATTAAAATAACTGATGGTATTTATTTTTCATTCTTTCTTTTATTCTAATGTTACTGTATCTAAATATTGTAATCTTTATGATCAAATGGTTTATCATATATATATATATATATATATATATATATATATATATATATATATATATATATATATATATATATATATATATGTATATATTTACACCTTATTTTCTCTTGTGCCTTTACGTTTCTAGTATTTAGTATATTTTATTTTATTATATTTGTTATATTTTTGTTACATTTTGTACCCTTAAATCCTAGTATTTAATATTGTTTTGTCATTCATTCATTCATTCATTCATTCATTCATTTATTTATTTATTTATTTATTTATTTCATTACCTTATTACCTATGTTTGTGGATACTGCCGGAAGTTGTAACTTTCCCATTGGGATAAATAAAGTATCTATCTATCTATCTATCTATCTATCTATCTATCTATCTATCTATCTATCTATCTATCTATCCATCCATCCATCCATCCATCCATCCATCCATCCATCCATCCATCCATCCATTCATCCATCTACCAGTAGTATTGGAACGAGAAACACGGTCTCACTTTATTACGGAAGTTAAAAGGTGACGGACAATACAGAAGTAGACGCTGCAGTCCAAAGGAAATACGTCATCACAAGTGTGTTTTTCGCGCGGTTTGACTTCTACAACAAGCCGGAATTCCGCAGCAAACACATTTAAAGGTTAAACCATAAAGCGTATAAAATGTCGGGTGTGTTCGAGTCTCCAAAAACCAGAATAAACGCCTCGATGCTTTCTCAGCACGTGAGCCGGCCAGTGAGCTTCATAGGACGCGTGGAAAAGGTAAAGAGAAGGCAGGGCAGCGCGCGCACTCAGCGCGAGCCATGCACTCACACTGTGACATAAATATAAATAACTCAGAGAAGATGCTGCAAGAAAAATAAATAAATAAATAAATAATCAGGCCTGGTTGTTATTGCTAAAAATGAATGAATTTCTGTTGCTGAAAGTTGAACTCTAATATTTATCTCATTTTTTGTTACAGTTTTGTCGCTACACAGGCAGTGACGTCACCAAAAACCAATAAATAAATAAATAAATACATAAACACACACACACCTTTTATAGTTAAACTCTGTTCTAATAAATAATGATCAGGAATGAAATGAAATCTAAAAACAGTTTATTTTTAAGCCTACATTGTCTTCATGCAAGTTTAGTAGAATTTTATTTATTTATTTTAAATAAAATGTTTATTTATATATTTTATATATTTTTATTTATTTACTCTTAATTTGTTTTTAAGTTGTCAATTTTTGCTTTAAAAATATGATTTTAATATTTTTATTTTTATTAGTTCAAATGATCTGTCAAACAAAAATATATCTATGTTGTAAAATATATACATATAAGACATATAATACATATAATGGCTTGTTGGAGCCATATATATATATATGGCTCCAACAAGCCAGAGAACGGCATCCACAGATAAGACACGCGTTAAAAGCACATCCTTCTTCATTATACTCTGTAACTAAATCATTTTTAAGTTTTTAAAAGTAAACCGTTTAATGTAGAAACTCGTCTTTTTCTTTCACAGGTCCATCCAAGCGGTAAATCATTCACGCTGACGGATGGAGAGGGAAAGAACGCGTCTGTGGAGCTGAGTAACCCGGTACGTGATCTTCACCTTCTCTCTCACTCACTCACACACACACACACAGGAGCACCAGATCTGTGTTGTATATTTTATCTAGTGTTTAAAGGGCAACTACTTTCTTTTACTGAATTATTTAATAACTAATTAAAAAATCTCCCTTTTCCTCCTCTCCCAGCTGGAAGAAGAGCTGAGCGGAATAGTGGAGGTCGTGGGCATGGTGTCGAATAAAGGCACCATCATGGCTGTGGCGTACAACATGCTCAGGGACGAAAAAGGAATTTCATTTGGTGAGTGCATCACATAACTGATCATTACAGACTCCAGAGCCAGAGCCAGCCGGACACCTGCACATGAATTCATTTATCTGTCATTTAGATTTCTGTTGTATTAATATTCATGTTGTTCTGGAAACTTTTGTAAGGGAATGTTTTTATTTCTCCTTAAAATAAAGCCCTGTTATGTTTTTGTAAGATTTAGGAATGTAATATGACTCTTTTGTTTTTCCTCTCTGCAGATTTGGAGCTGTATAACGAGGCCCTGAAAGTCATTCACGATTTCCCACAGCATTACCCATTCGAGGTGTCGTTGAGCGGATAAACTTCACATGGTTAAACACGAGCAGATAAATAATAACAACATCCTTTGCTGCTTTTTTTTGTCTCTGTGATTTCCCCCCTTCTTTTATTGTGTACGTAATATTTGCTTTGTAAATAATCTGAAGCTGTTGAAAGCCGTTGTGAGAGACTGTGAGTGAGTTTTTGGTTTTGATTTGTAATGTTAAGCTCCACTGAATCGAATTAAAGCCTCTCTGAATTGAATTCAAGCTCCACTGAGTCAGACTAAAGATTCACCTTGAGTTAACATCATTGAGTCGAGCTAATACGTTACTGAATCAAATGAAATATTCACTGAATCAAATTGAAGATTCACCAAATCACACTGAAGCTTCACTGAGTCACATTTAATGATTCACTGAATCAAATTGAAGATTCACCAAATCACACTGAAGCTTCACTGAGTCAAAATTGAAGATTCACTGAATCAAATAGAAGATTCACTGATTCAAATTTAAGGATTCACTGAATCAAATTGAAGATTACCAAATCACACTGAAGCTTCACTGAGTCAAAGTTGAAGATTCACTGAATCAAATTGAATGTTCACTGGTTTAAACTGAAGATTCACCAAATCACACTGAAGCTTCACTGAGTCACATTTAATGATTCACTGAATCAAATTGAAGATTCACCAAATCACACTGAAGCTTCACTGAGTCAAAATTGAAGATTCACTGAATCAAATAGAAGATTCACTGAGTAAAATTTAAGGATTCATTGAGTCAAATTGAAGATTCACTGATTCAAATTGAAGATTCACTGAGTCAAATTTAAGGATTCACTGAATCAAATTGAAGATTCACCAAATCACACTGAAGCTTCACTGAATCAAATTGAATGTTCACTGATTCAATTTGAAGATTCACTGAGTCAAGTTTAAGGATTCACTGAGTCAAATTGAAGATTCACTGATTCAAATTGAAGATTCACCAAGTCACATTGAAGATTCACTGAATCAGACTAAAGCTTTGCCTAGATGAATCAAATTGATGCACTAATTTGCATCAGGAAAACATCAAATCAAAACTAAATTCACTCTGTCATCATTTTCTTACTCGTTCTTCTATTACTTATTCAGTGTTACCCCAGTTGACTGTGTATCCTTAGAGTTCACTGTCCAGTGTCCTCCAATAAGGAATAGATAACAGGGTCAGAAATATTTATCAGTACATCATTAACATGACGTCATTTCTCTGTCTGTTATTGTGGATAACGTTTTGTTTCTATTGGGTCCAGACTGATTACAACGAACATGATGAGGGATATCACCCTGCCTTACCTTGCCTCTAACTGATATTTACATAACCTTTAACATGAAATAAATTCAAAATGATGACATACACTAACACCATGCAGCCTGTAGATGGCGACATACACAAAACATCTCCGAGACAGAATCATGAACTAAAAGCCACCGTTTTATCCCAAAGACTAAATAATTCTCATAATCAGAGACTAAATAAAGTTTAAAGTAAATAAACAGGAAGTTTCACCTCATATCTGAGCTTCACTTTCCTGTAGCACTGACTTGTGCCTAATTTGACACTTTTCCTTTTGTTTTTTGAGTCATTTTAAAAGCAAGGAAAATATTTCAACATGATTGTGAAAATATTTCAACATGATTGTGAAAATATTTCAACATGATTGTGAAAATATTTCAGCATGATTGTGTCACTTTTATCATTTCTATGTTTATCGCCATTCATTTGTCCTACTCAGGGTTTGGGAAATTGTCTTTGAGAAACAGAAAAGCATAAATTCCCTCATCCTGACGTCCTGTGGTACTGGAGATCTCCTTTCAGCATATGAATATCTGTATACTATTCTTCTTTTAAATAAATTTTGCTTATTTATAAAAACACTGTTTATCATTAGTCGTAACTTGTAAACATCCAGGTCCTTCCTATCTGTCTGTCTGTCACAATCCTACTGTATAGACCCGAGACTTGCCTTAGAGCAGGAATTATTTTCCAGAGCTGCTGTGATGGAAAATGAATCAACAGCTTCTGGCCAATCAGAGTGGAGAATTCAACACTGAAAATGTCAAAGGATCCAGATGACATCACTGTGTGACTGAGTGATGTTTTTATAACCAACATTACACTTTGGCCTAATATATCACACTTACAAACACTAAAAAGTCAAATCGTTAAAATGTCACTTCTGGAACTAAACTTGTAAACCTTTTCTTCGCTAGAGGGCAAAACTCAAGAGGGCTCCAGACTTTATGCCACTGAAATGAGCAACACCTCAGCCATATTTATGTCCTGAACCTGAGCTGGTGTGATGCCATTCTCAGGTTGATTTTGTTCCCAGTGTTGGATTAATAAGATATACACCAACCAGGCATAACATTATGACCACCTGCCTAATATTGTGTTGGTCCCCCTTTTGCTGCCAGAACAGCCCTGACCCGTCCTGCACTGTGTATCCTGACACCTTTCTATCAGAACCAGCATTAACGTCTTCAGCAGTTTGAGCAACAGTAGCTCGTCTGTTGGATCGGTCCAGCATTCACTCCCCACGTGCATCAATGAGCCTTGACCGCCCATGACCCTGTGCAAATCTTTTCCAACATGTTTGCTGAGTCGCCAATATGCTGGGATTTTGCCACAAAGCTCAGCATCATGTCAACATAAACTTCTCCCATCTGAATTATGACTCTTTCCTTCAGAGTTACTCTTGACCTCTTGTTTTTTGCTGTGCTTCCTTTTCAATATTCTGAGCCATTTTTGTGAAGATTAATTACTTTAACTCCGAATTAAGCATTCAGGTTAGGACTTCTACCACCCTGGACATTCTACAGTCTCGCATCTGAGAATCCTGAGGACCAAAACAGGCGGAGATTCTACACTCACGCAATCCGGTTACTGAACATGGACACGAAAGTGTGAGGGTGATGGAAAAGTGTAAATGTTGTATAACTGATGTAGCGAGCAAGTAGAATGTAGACCTGTGCCGTGGTCAGAACAGAGGGTGCGGCTAAACAAAGGTCAGCTGATAGTGTAGGAATGAAGAAAGAAAAAATAAAAGTACAATAAAACTGTAACATTTTTTTACTCTTGCTCATGCCTTCCAGTGTGCTACTTTCTCAAGACTTCCACGTCCTCGCTCACACACACACACACACACACACACACACACACTGTTTGCTTTGCAATTTCTATTGTTCTGTATATTTACATTTTCCATAGACTTCTATATTTGACTACAAGTTTATTCTATTTTATTATATGTCTCATCTTTAATTCTATTCTATTCATTTATTGTTCATTGTTTCACTGTGGGGAAAAGTAGCTAAGGAAAACCATTTACTACGTCACATGATGCATGTGACAAATACAGACCCATAATCCCTGAGCCTTAAATAATTCTGTTATGCAGTACATAGTAATAAAATATTTAATTTAAAGTCTGTTTTGTATTTTTTGTGCAGAATCTTTACAAAATGGTTCATAATATCGAAAAGGAACCACAAATGTGCCTAGAGGAAGCCTGAAACAAACAAACAAAAAAGAGGGCAAGATTATCTCTAAAGAAATTCAGATAGAGGGGAAAACAATGCTAGGCATTGTGGCAAGAAAAAAGAAGGATGGCTCAGCAAACATGTAGTCTCTATTAGACTCGAAACAAAGCACTAATCCAACACCGCGAATGAAATCAACCTGAAAACGCCATCATCTCAGTGAAGCATGGTGATGGTAGCATTTAATGTGTTTAATAATCAGGGACTGGGAAGATTTGGGATGCAGGGAAATACACAGCAATACCAGGATAGTAGAAAATCTATTCCAGTCTACAAGAGACTGAAAATGGTGGCAAAGGTGGTTCTACCAGGTACCGGGGGTGAATACCTATACAACCAAGAAATGCTTGGTTTTTTAATCATAATGAATACTAGGGGTCTGTTATGCCTTTCTCACATTTTGTTCATTCGACAGAATTCATTTTTAACATTAGGTTTTAACAGAAGAATGACAGAAGAGTCGACTCTCTCAGTAAAGCTGAAGAAGCTGAAAACGCTCATTCCACCAAAGATAGGGGTCAGGACCCAAACATAGCCGTATTTTGCTCCACCTGTCATCTTTTCCTTCTTTATCATTTCTTCCAGGTAAAAATGTTTTAGGAAGATTGACATGGTAAAGATTCAGATTCTCCATAAATTCCACAGAAAGGCAACCCAGGGCGTATTCTCCTCCGGCAAACTGCAGCTCTGGAAGTTCAGCAGTTCAGCGTAGTGAAGTTGAGAACAGACATGAAAAGCGGCTTCATCGGTTTTATTTCCTGGAGCTCTTACACCGGAGAGCACGGGGGTTCGTTCAACTCAGAAACCTCTCATTTGTTCAACATGCCAGAGAGTAATAAAGAGGAGATCTCCCAACACACATTTCACCTGAATGGCTGAGAGATTTTAATGTATTTCTTGTATAGGAAACCTGTCAGGAAAACGAGGAATATTTATTGTATTAAATGAACACACTATCTTTCTGTGTTTGTGTTGCTGTATCAGCTTATTGTGGGACAAAATCTCCAGAGAAGTCTAGATCCTGTGTGGTCCGGATTTCAGAAATCTCACTGGTTTAAACAAGCTGTGGATCTACCTTTCTGGGGCAATATACACTTCTTAGCTTATTACAACAGTTTGTTTGCTTCCAAATATATATGATTTTAACAAATTAAAATTGGACTGCAACATCTAAATTAATTTTAATTAAAGAACCCTAACCTTAGCTCTGTGATTTTATATGGATCATATAATAATTTTTGCAAAAATATATTATGTATTCTGCTGCCACATGATACCTCAAAGTCTGACCAACACCTGATATGTAAATAAATTTTGGTTTCATGTTGCCTTCCACCTACCTACCTACCTTCCTAACTACAAACATAACCTACCTATCCCCCCAATACTACCACACCCACCTGCCCTGCCAGGCTTATCACACACCCAGTTGCCCCATCCCCTCCCTCCCTCCCTCCCAGCCTGGGCTGCTTTCCCAGCCTACCCTGTCCACTCATCCCACACGACTTCACATCCTTTCCTGTCCACCTTCACCCACCTCTTCCCTCACCCCAGCCTGTCACAAAAGCACAACTCACATTTTAACAGAAAATGAGAAGAAAAACCAGAGCAAATAACTTTCAGAACAAAAATTATGGATCATTATAACATGTTATGGAAATATTCCTAATCCTATAAATACGCATAAAACATGCAGGCTACATTCAAGCTTTTTCAATTCACCCTCATTATGTGGAAAAAAAAAACTTTTTAGTATAGAAATATATTTTTTATTTATTTATTTTATTTTATTTTTTTTACAAGTTTTTTCTGTTATAGACTTAGTGACTGTCTCTCACTTGTAAATTTTTAAGATCACAAATCAGTACTAAACTCATCGTGACATAATATTTCCTTTCAGTTAATTCATTTCTTTTACCGTCTTCGGCAACGTAAAAAGTGCTGCAGTATGTAATAATTATAAAGAAATTATAAAGCGTATGTAATTAAATAGTAATTTATGAGACAAATGCGATAAAGAGCTTGCGAGTGTTGGTACCTCCATCATGTCTGGACCTGCAGCATGGCAGCTGTCTGGCTTCAGGCCACTTCTTATCTCTCCTGTCAGAAACACACTACTGTCCATCACCAGGAGAAGGGCAGGAACCCGACCCGTGCCGCACACGCTGTCTTATTTAGTTTGCGCTACAGACCCCACAGTTACCAGGCCATTGTTTTGTTGTTGTCAGATCAAGAAAGAGAAAGAAATCCTCATCTTCTTATGAGGATTCATATCTTGGATCTTCATCTGCACCAGGTGATTTATCATACAGCCTGATGGATTTACTTCTTTTTTCCTCCCAGATGTTTTTGATGGAATTAGAACAGCGTCATACACTAGGCAGACAACCACTGTATAGAAATAATCAAATAAATAATATAAGTAAAAAGAAGAAGAAGTAAGCACCAATAATGTTAAATACAGAATTTTTAAAAATATTAAATTAGCATCATACTCTGAGGATTATTGTTGATTAGTCGCAGACTTATTAAAATGTGTGTTCCAATGCATTACCGAGACTCCACATAATATAAAGCAATATAAAAAATAAAAAAAATTAATTAATAAATAAAGTGTATTGTTTAACAACATAAGAAAAAATAAATAAATAAATAAATAAATAAAATAAAATAAAAAATAAATAATTACAGGGTGGTGACGGATAAACACACCCACTTGTATTGTAAGTTTTGTTCCCTGTCTACTCAAACCATTCACTATTTACTGTATGCTCATAGAAATTCACAGTGTAACCCAAACAGATCATTAAAATCGAACCTAATGTCTCATCCAGACTGTTAATATGAAATGAAATGAAAAATGAAAAAAATGAAATGAAACAGCCTTTATTTGTCACATATACATTACAGCACAGTGAAATTCTTTCTTCGCATATCCCATCCTTGGAGGTTGGGGTCAGGAGCGCAGGGTCAGCCAATATAAACTCCCTGTCTCTAAAACCTTTAATATCGCTCGGAGAGTTTCTTTGCCTGGCCACCTGCTGTGCTGTAGTCAGTGTGCTGATGAATGAACTCCAGTAGAGGACAGTCAACACTGTACATTCACAGAGAAGTGAAGACGACACACAGTGTGAGGATCGCACCGTCTCCCTGCACACACACACACACCGACACCACTGGATCTTAATATTACAAAAAAATCATCCTGGATATTTAAGGTAAGTGCTTTTAAAAATCCTGTAATAGCAAAAGTTTAGCCAGACCGTTGTATTAACTCTTTAACACTTTAATCTTTAATTGTGGTGTATTAACATCTGTAATGTTTAATTAAAGTTATCCTGTATATCTTCCAGCGTTAAATACGCACCAGCTCACCATTTAACTATTAAGTATTAGAACAAAGAGGACTGGTGTTTATATGATTATATAAAGCAGGGCTGCATTTCAAAGCATTTAGGACTTGCTATCATATAAAAAAGCTTGGAATGGAAAGGAAGTATATGAAAGGGCTGGTAAGATGAATGAGTGAATGAATGAGTGGTCTTTAGGTTGCATATGTGTGTGTGTGTGTGTGTGTGTGTGTGTGTGGGGCAGGATGCGGCATGGTGTGGTGCTGTGTGTCCTGCTGCTGATCATGTCGGGGAGAGGTCTGAGTCGACGGAAGGGCAGACAGAAAGTAAACAGTCTAGTGGTTCAAAATGAAGCAAAAGGTAAGAATAAATACGTTATAAATATTACTTACATGTAAAACACTTTAAAAACACCTTTAGAGTGCTGAAGTAGTATTTATATAAATATATTATGATTTACGGTATTAAATTAAAAGCTCTGTTATTAAATGAAGTCACAGAAATGAACTGATTCATCAGCATTAAATACCCTGCTGCTGCAGTGACGTTTGTGGCATTAAATTCATCCTTAGTAGAAGATTAGTGTCTAAAGTATTAAATGAACAAAGAGGTGATTTGGTTCTTATATTGCCTCCTTAACTCTTATAGTGTTCAGAAGTTTGCGTGACCCTGCCCATCACACCCATATGTCCTAGATGAAGGACATTCATTGTTATAAGAATCTCCACTCTTCTCTTCTGGGAAGCTTTTCCACTAGATGTTAGAGTGAGGATTTGTCTTCCTTCATTCATTCACAAGAGCATTAATGAGATCAGACTCTGATGTTCCAGTTCAATCCAAAGGTGGGGTTGAGTCAGAGTCAGGGCTCTGTGCAGGACACTCCAGTTCTTCCACTCCAACCTTCACCTCCAAACCATGTCTTCATGGAGCTCAGGAGCTTTGTGTACAGGGACATCGTCATGCTGGTGCAGTGTTTGAGACTTTTGGTTCCATTGAAGGGAAATTCTATACTATTCTATTCTATACTATTGTGTTCTTCAAACTTTGAAAGAAGAAGAACACATACGTGTGTGATGATCAGCACATACTTTTGCCCCAAATAGTGTATTTTGTTTGTTTTGTTAATTTAAGATTTGAAAGGCTGTTTTTTTTTGTATTTTCTTACTTACTTAAACCTCTTCGCTCCTGGTGGAGCATAAGTCGGCATCAAATCTTCTCCAGCCAGTGGATTTCTGAAGATGTAGTCAACGTTTTTGTAGCAAGAGTAGTTTAGGCAGTGGGTTGCAAGCCCAATGTGCAACCCTCCTCATTTCACATCCTGGGCTTGGGACCAGGCACTGGTGGAGTATTTACTTTTTTAAATCGAATGCTCAATCCTCTTTCTTTGATTTCTCTTTCCTCTGAAGCTCTGATTTGTCCAGTGGAGGTGGTCTTCCTGGTGGACAGCTCTGAGAATGCCAAAGCTCTTCTGTTTGAGAAGCAGCGCAGCTTCGTTCAGCGTTTCAGCACCAGGTTGTCTCCGCTGCATGTTCCCGGCTGGCGTGTACGTGTGCGTTTGGCCGTGTTGCAGTACAGCAGCACAGTCTCAGTGGAACACAACTTCCGTGACTGGCAGGATGTGGACGTCTTCCAAAGTCGAGTGTCATCCATGTCCCACATTGGTCACGGCACATATTTGGCCTACGCCATCTCGAACGCCACACAGCTCTTTACTCAGGAGACGGCGGACAGCAGTGTGCGTATCGCCCTGCTGATGACGGACGGAGTGGATCACCCACGCAGTCCGAGCCCCATTGCTGCTGCCACAGACGCCAAAAACAACAACATCCGAGTGTTCGTCATCGGTCTGACGCGAGACGGGCAGGGTGATACCAGGCTGAGGTCCATCGCCAGTCCCCCAGCACAGCAGCACATTTTCAGCCTTGAGGATCCTCAGCTGGAAGAGAGGCTTTTCATAGAGTTGGTTAGTGAACAAGTGAATCCAGTTCATTTATAAAACAATAAAGTCATATATAGTTTTTAAAATACTGTTACACTGATATCTTGTTATACCTTTATTATCACAATATTGAAACTGACAGTACAGCACTAAACATTTTTTGATTACGCAAAGATGCCACACTCTTACATCAAAATCAGTAGCTGTTTGAGTTCCACACTGTCATTATATTTTCTTTAAACTGAAATTTTCCCTTTTGTGGTTTAGCTCTTTTACCCAGAGGACAGAAATGGAATTTGCCTACTATGGTCAATATATTCATAGAATAGTTCCATAAAATAATACTTCAAAGTAAATGTTGATATCAAACCCATGTCTGCTCTATGAGATGCTCCAAGTGCTTGTTCATCTAAAAGGCAGCTTAAATTTGATCTTCAACCAGTAAAATTCTGTGTAAGGTTCTCCAACCGAGGAGAAAACACATGCTGAAAGCCAACATGAGTCCTGACTCATTTTATATCAGACTCACAGCCAGAACATCCTTCATTTCTTTACACTGAATGAAAATTGAAGCTGTTATAGCTGTAAAGGGCGGGAAAACTCCATATTAAATTCACGTGCATGTAAAGGCAGACGTCCCAGTTTTGACCTGGCTCACAGTTTCCACTCTAATTCATCCCAAAGGTGTTCTATCAGGTTGAGGTCAGGACTCTGTGAAGTTCCTCCACACCAAACTCACTCATCCATGTCTTTATGGACCTTGCTTTGGTCACTGGTGTACAGTCATGTTGGAACAGGAAGGGGTCATCCCCCAAACTGTTCCCACAAAGTTAAGAGCATAAAATTGTCCAAAATGTCTTGGTATGAAGCTGAAGCATCAAGAGTTCCTTTCACTGGAACTAAGGGGCCGAGCCCAACGCCTAAAAAACAACACCTGAATTCAATGATTTGTAGGTGTGTCCCAAAACTTTTGGCAATATAACGTATGTTCAGTGTTGTGAAATTACATGTCATGCTGAGTCTTTTGTCTCCCATTCCTTTTTTTTATATAGAGCATGGCTGTTAACACAGAGGTAAGTTCAATCTTGAGTGCTTGAGAACGAGTGCTGTCCATAGTCATGTATTATTTTAGGGATTAGTACTGATTACAGTTTGTGTCTGTTACAGTGTCCTCAGCCCAAATCCTGTCTGTGTGATAAAGGAGAAAGGGGTCCTACAGGAAACCCGGTGAGAAGACATAACATTTATCATCATCATCATCATCATCATCTCAAGCAGCCTCACTGTGAATCTTATCTTATCTTATTTAATCCGCTCAGGCCAGGTTTTTTGCTTTGTGAAATACATCAATGTACTTCAGCTCTACTGAATTCTTGATTCTGATTGTCCAGAAGGTGTTGATGTATTTTCTATAACTGCAGCTCTGACAGTAGTTCTAGCTACAGCAAACTGTAAATCAGTGCACTTGTTGTGATAACAGGAATTCTTTAACTTAGCAGTTAAATGTAACACTAAATGGATAAATAATGCGTTGTTCTTCAATTATAAGAAATATTAAAGTAGTATAAGAGAAATGAACACTTTGGGAAAATGCAGCTGTTGGAGATTAATCAACATCAGGCTGTTTCACATCACGCTGTTGTTGATTATTTTCCTATAAAGCTTGCAAGTGTTTTACTCCTTACTTATCTGCTGAACTGTTTTTTTTATTCCATCATTCCTTCTGTTTTTAAGGGGAAACCAGGTAACCCAGGAATTCCTGGTATTCCTGGTCTCAAAGGATCCAGAGTAAGTTCCCATTTTAGGTTCTGTTGTATTTATATGTTTGAGTTTACAGAATTACGCTGACACACTACCTTCATTTCTGTTGTTACAGGGGGCACCCGGCCTGAACGGACGACCAGGAATAGAAGGCCGTGAGGTGGCACACTGGGATTGTTATTCAGGATTATTTAAGTATTTAACAGTTTCCTTGACTCATGATGCTGTTTGTTGCTCTTGTTACAGGGAAGACCAGGAGTGAGAGGAGAAAAGGTTCATCCTTTTTATGTGGCTTTGATGGTTTTGTATGTTTCTGTAACTGTAAAATTTACAGTTTAGATGATTTTTGAGGTTGTCCCAAAAACTACTGAAAAAAAACCCTCAAAAGTCCCTAAGACTATCCTGCAAAATGCACTGGAATTTTACTGTGTCACTGGAGATATGTCTGGAATTTTACATGTGGAAAAGAGAGAAAAAATGAACATGATGTTTTGTGAGAAAGAAGAGAAAACCCTCCAAACATCTGCTGTGAGGTTACGCTTTGGCCTTAGATGGGTGTTTCAACAGAATAAAGGATCCCAGTCCGACATCCCAAGAAATTTCAGCACAGAAATTAGTTGAAGAAACACAAATCAAAGTGTTGAAATAATCTGTCTCTGGATTTAAACCCTGCTGAGAACCTGGAGGAGTCGACCAAGCTCTCAGTACAAGTGTCTCCAACCTTGCCAGGAAAAATCTCAGTGCTGTTCATAGACAGATTGAGCCACTACACTAGAGAAGAAGGCAGGGTCTAACTACACATCCACAAGCGAGACCAACACAACACAAAAACAACATCAACTGGTGTTCACACTCAGTGTCAGGTTTTGGTTTTAGTGTGAAGAAACGTTCATGTGTGCAAAATTAATAGTGTGGGCTAAACTTTGACAGAACATTTCTGACAGAGGCTAAGTCAAATATTAACCAATAACAACATTGAGAACAATATGCAATGTCTAGAATATAAATATATACACCCACCCAACCACGCATCCAACAACCCACCCACCCACCCATCCATCCACCCACCCAATCATCCACCCACCCATCCATCCATCCATCCATCCAACTTCTCTAATGTTTATCCTACTCAGAGTCACAAGGAACTTGGAGTCTATCCCAGGGGACTCAGTTTACCAGGTGGGGTACAACTGGAGCCAACCCATTCACACACCCATTAGCACACTATGGACAGTTTGGAGATACCAATCTGCCTAAAATGCATGCCTTTGGACTGGAAGAGGAGACTGAAGAACCAGCAAGAAACCTCTGAAGCACAGGGAGCTCTACCACACACACACACACACACACACACACACACGGAAAAGGCGGGAATCAAACCCACAACCCTGGAAGTGACCATTATATTAATAATGTATTAATAGCAACAATACTCAATTGAAGTTAAGGGTCTAAATGAGCACCAAGATATCACTGAAAAGAAATCATCACACCATTACACCTTCAGCACCAGAATGAACTGTTGACCCGAGGCAGGTTTGGTCCATGGATCCATCCTGTTGATGCCAAATTCATCAAGAAAAAAAAAACTTATCAGACCAGGTGACATTTTGTCTCATCTTCACCTGTCCAGTTTGTGTGATTCCTGTTGGATTGGAGCCCAATGTGCTCTTCTGTTAAGTTCAACATATTGTGTATTCTGATGCTTTACAGTTGTAAAGTGTTGACATTTAAGTCACTGTTGCCTTCTGGTCAGCTATTATGGTGGCTGGCAAGTGTATACACTTTATATACACCAATCAGGCATAACATTATGACCACTGAGAGGTGCCGTGAATAAGACTGATGATCTCCTCATCATGGCACCTGTTAGTGGGTGTGATATATTAGGCAGCAAGTCAACATTTTGTCCTCAAAGTTGATGTGTTAGAAGCAGGAAAAATGGACAAGTGTAAGGATTTGAGCGAGTTTGATGAAGGGACAAATTGTGATGGCTAGACCACTGGATCAGAGCATCTCCAAAACTGCAGCTCTTGTGGGGTGTTCCCGGTCTGCAGTGGTCAGTATCTATCCAAAGTGGTCCAAGGAAGGAACAGTGGTGAACCAGCTCATTGATGCACGTGGGGAGAGAAGGCTGGACCGTGTGATCCGATCCAACAGATGAGCTACTGTTGCTCAAAATGCTGAAGAAGTTAATGCTGGTTCTGATAGAAAGGTGTCACAATACACAGTGCATGATGGGACAGGACTGTTCTGGCAGCAAAAGTGGGACCAACACAATATTAGTCAGGTGGTCATAATGTTATGCCTGATCAGTGTATAGATGACTTTGTTCAGAAGCATGAAGTATGAATACAGAAGATTTTATTTCTATCAAAAATATAATCATAGCATAATTAAATATTAATTAATTAACTCTCTCTCTCTCTCTCCTGTTCTAAAGGGTGATACAGGAGAGTGTGGAGCAGCAGGGCTGAAAGGAGATCAAGTAGGATTTTGGATCATTTTCTGTATCTCTGCTTTATACCCATGCTGTAAGATGCTGAACTGTGTCCTTTGCTCTGTTCCACAGGGTGCAGGTGGACCACTGGGACCTCGTGGACCTCCAGGAGAGCAGGTGATCATCACACTTTTAGATAAAATAAAAGGAAAGATCAGTAACAACATATTGTAGGTTGAGCTTTAGGGGTTTAAGGTACGAAGAGATCAATATTTTCTCACCCCTCTTTTATACAACAATTTAAGATTCATCTGTTATTTATCTGTTAAGAAATAAAACACTAGCTGGTGGGCGGTTACAGGAAAATGATCAGTGATGGTGTTAGCAGCCATCCTGATGTGTTTCAAAATTTTTCCCTGGACCCTTTTACCAAAGCAACAGCCTTGCCGCTAAGCTCACAAATGTTAGCTAGCATAATAAAAACTGGCTAGCTGAATGCTAATAACTCGCCGTCTCAATACAAACTGTCTTGATAAATATAAAGGACACACAGCAGTATATAATTATACAGAAATACTGTGATGCTTGGAAACATACTGAGCAGAAAGTAGAGATTTTTAGCGTATTAGCACAGATGCTAAACAAGCAAAGAGAACGTTGTAAAAGTTTCACCTCTGGTGCATGTTAATGATTAAAGTATTCAGTATAACATTTACAGGTTTTCCCTAATGTTCCTGATTAAAAACAAACAGCACCTACTATATGAAAACTAATCACTACTTCATGTATAGAAATGTTTAACTGTTTAAATGTTTAGTATTTGGAGCATGACTGTGTCTGAGATTAAATGAATGACTCTGAGGCTAGAGATCGAAAGCTTAAGAGCTTCATTTTGACTCGAAGGAAGAAAAGCTTTAAGTCGGTTTCCGGGTGTTGTCTTTTCTCGAAGGAAGAATTGAATCTGATGGTGGGACACTGATGTCATCACTGCAACACAAGCATTAGGGTCTCTCACTCTCTCACACACACACACACACACACACACACACACACACACACACACGCATACACACACACATAGATGATCCTAAACCCAATCAGCTCCCCTGTCTGTGCACTTATGGAATGTGATCCCGGGATTAAACGAGATCCTGACCATAACGTAGCAGTGAATCCCAGTGTGAAGTCTGTTGTTCTTGTTATTGTTCCTGTCTGGAGACAGAGTTTATACACACACACACACACACACACCCACACACACAGAGCTCATTCTTCTACACATTCTGAGGTTTAGTGTACATACTTTTCCTTAGTCAAAACACTGGATATACAAACACTCTCACTATTTAATCATTTTTATTTAAAAATATTAAATATTAAAATTATATGTATTTCTATTTTCTGTACTAAATTCTAAAGAACATTTCTGAAATATAATAAAAATGAATTGATATTTTTCATCTCTCTCTCGCACATACACACACACACAAAAATGATAGCCAAATGTATCAAACATTCCTCATTGAGATTATTACACAATAAATCCACAATTTGCATCATTTTAAAATTTTGTCCGAAGAAATAAATATCTAAAAGATGGCAATGGTATAAGCGAAAATAAAAATTGAAATGAGTACTAAAAAAAGTCTAAAATTTTTTTGGAATCATCAGAATTAATTATAATTTACTGTGGTATTTAGATAAATTTAGATATGGAGATAGATACATATTTGTTTGTATTTTTGATTCTGTATTCACTTATATTATAAGATATGTGCATGATAAGTTCCTTAATGGCTTGAGTGTATCAGATAGATAGATAGATAGATAGATAGATAGATAGATAGATAGATAGATAGATAGATAGATAGATAGATAGATAGATAGATAGACATTATCCTTTTTTGTTATTATATTTTAAATACGTTTTATATTTTGTGTATCTTCATTTTCATCTATGTGTGTGTGTATTTCAGGGTCCAATTGGTGATCCTGGAGATCATGGTCCAGTTGGTCCGGCTGGACCTAAAGTCAGTATCTGTACCTCAATTCTGAGGCTATTATATTAAATATAAATCATGATTGTTAAAGCCTTGTTTTTGGGTCACCAGGGTGAACGAGGACCTACTGGAGCTTCCGGTCCTCCTGGAGACCAGGGGATTGGATTTCCTGGTCCGAAGGTTAGCTAAAGGTTTAAGCATCACTTTAATGTTGTGTAAAGTAGCACTGTGTTTACGATACACCAGTATCACCATCCCACATTATTTTGTTAGGGAGACAAAGGGAACCAGGGCAGTCTGGGACCTACTGGACCTACTGGGATAGGAGAGCCAGGACCACCAGTAAGTTACACAATCAGCACTTTCATTTCTTTAAAAAAAAAAAGTCCCAGTGGAGGATATATAAAATTCTATAAATAATGTCCCAGGATCTGGTCAAAGGTTGACTTCACAGTGTTATTACAATGCTACTCAAACAACATTTCAAGTAACGTTCAAGAGTTCACAAAATGTTGTGAACATGTAATGATGCTCATGATATGGTTTATGAAATTAATTTGACATTACGATGCAATTTCTTCAACGAAACACAATGTTCTTACATGTTAAATTCATTTTAACGCTTTCCAAAACCCTACAAATTTCACCTCACGTTATTAAATAATTCTACATTCTTAGCTGATTATATTTGCTTTGCATTTTGCCTGCACGTGTTATACACACTATTATCCACTAGGGGGAGATATTATAACACGGTAAAGACGATCTCTAGTTTCTGGTCTCTCGTTGTAAATTCTCTGCTTGTTCTCCAGAACATTCTCTAAATAATGTCCCAGGATCTGCTTTAATAAAGGTTCACTTCACAGCGTTATTACAATGTTTCACACACAACGTTTCAAGAAACATTCAAGAGTTCAAAAAACCAGTACAATTTTTATTACAACAACGACAACAACAAAAAGTTCTGCTAGCAGCTTCCTGTTCTTAATGGAGCATGTGATGGCGGTGATGTTTCAATGTTTCCCCAATAACAATGTTGTATATTGTACCTACATACGAATTTTAATACAGCTTCTGAGTCTGATTGGTCAGAAAGTGTTGACTATTTTTAATATATCAGCATCTCTGACAGTTTACTGTGCGGAAATATTTAATAAACTTTAATAGGGGTCTACAGTTAACAGTTTGTCTTTTGTCTTATTAACTTAAATAGAGAGAAAACAAGTGAAGTGAGGGAATGATTGTATCTGCGGTAATGAAAGTCTAATCGGTGAGGCACAACAATATGTATCTATAAATATATATAAAAAGTACATCATGTTAGTTTTTATTAAATAGAAATAGCTAGCATTTGGCAAATTGCTGAGGTAGAAGAGGAATAAAACGTTGTGTCAGGCCATCACTTCCTTGATTATTTTCCTAGAACAGTACGTATTTTATCCTTTCCTCATCCTGTAACTGATTATCAACACTAAAACAAACCCAAAAAATGTGATCTAGAGCCTTGTTTCTTTACAAAGTAAGTTTTGAGGAATTTTTTCCATCCGAACCCATTATAACAAGCTTTAAAGAAACAAAATGCATATAAACGTTTTAATTACTTCCTGTTATAAACACTAATGACTTCCTTGCATTGGAAAGGGATTACCGGGACCGCCGGGTCTCCCAGGCAACCAAGGTTTTCCGGGTGAAGGTTTACCAGGACCTAAGGTAAGTAAACTTTTACAACAAAAGCTGTGATCTTTTAACCTTCCTATCCTGTTCAGCTCAAGAGAACTTACTACAGTTACTACAGAACTTACTACAGAACTTACTACAGTTATTACTTAACTCACTTCCTCCCTACAGTCTTTTATTTACACTCTAATTTGTCCTCGTTTAGAGTCCAGTGTTGACATCACATTTCAGATTCTATGTTCATAAAATGTTAAATAAAGTGTATTAATATTATCAATTTTAGAAGAATATCGTTACTCTGAACTCTCCATTGCTAGTCATTGAGCTCTACAGGAAATTAAACACATCTATCTGACTGGTTTCAGGGGGACAGAGGCTTTGTGGGTCCAAAAGGTGCAGCCGGACCTCCAGGGTTCGGTGTCAAAGGAGATAAGGTGAGAACTTTAATCATTTAAATAACTTATTATAAATCATTTTTTTTTCTTTTCCTTTATTTAATATAAAATTTGCTATTAAAAAGACACAAAAAATTAACAAACAAAAAAAAAATGATTTGATGCTCCAGATGTGAAACTTGCACATCAGTTCCTGAAATGAAGATGAGGTTCCCTTTTGAGTCTGGTTCCTCTCAAGGTTTCTTCCTCATACCATCTAAGGGAGTTTTTCCTTGCCCCAGTCGCCTCAGGCTTGCTCAAAAGGGATGATTTTGACTAACATTTAGGACTTCTGTACTATGTTTCTTATGTACTGTAAAGCTGCTTTGGGACAATGTCCATTGTTTAAAGCGCTATACAAATAAAATTGAATTGAATTGAACTGAATATATTTGCTTTGTATTTTGCATGAGCATGTTATACACACAATTATCCATTAGGGGGAGCTTCATAGCGTGTTAAAAACGTTTCTTTTGTAAATTCTCTGCTTGTTCTCCTGTAGGGCAATGCTGGAGCTCCAGGACCACCAGGACTGATTGGACTTCCTGGACTTGGGATTCAGGGAGAAAAGGCAATCTATAACCTCTTTAGATCATTATTATTATTTTAAATCCAGCTATTTTGCTAAACTACCTGAACATATCCCCAGCTCCTGAGCAACAACAGTGATCATATATCACAAATCTCTGTTTTAGTTTCTGAAAATAAGAGACTTTTCTTTAAATACAGGGTGAACAGGGACTGATTGGGCCGCTGGGTCTTAGAGGAGTTCCTGGTGTGGGCATTGTAGGCCCAAAGGTGAGAGCTGCAAACATATCGTCGTGAATAATCGAATGTTCCATATTCTGGATTACGACCTGGATGTTTTGTGTTGTTTTGGGGTTATTTTTTACCGTTTTTAGTTACCGCTCTGTAAAATGATTTGCACTTGCATCCTTCTACTCTGCAATCCCTGATGCCTTGTAGCTGGAATTTCAGTCAGAGATAAATAAATAGATATTATACAAAATTCCAGAAACCACTGAGTTGTATTTAAAGCAGAAAATTTACTACCCAATTCATTGATTTCTTACATTTGTACAGAATTTCAACGTTTTCTATGAAAAGTTCAGGGACATCATCTTGACATCGTACAGTAAATGTATATTTCTGTTTGAGTAATGAATGGATCTTTGTATTTAAATGTTAATTACTTTACAGGGGGATCAGGGCTTTCCTGGTGAACATGGACAACCAGGAGAAAGAGGCATCGGAGAACCTGGACCGAAAGTAAAGTGACTCAAATCTAATACCTACCTGAATAAGAATATACAAGAAATATTTTTGAAACTATATCTAATCTGTAATAAATGATTGAGCCCAACACAAACAAGGGAGAAACAAAGTTGTCCAATTGAGGTATCAAGTGAATCAGAAACTAAATCTAAATATCGCTTCTAAATACGATCACGCCCCATGGTATAATCCCACCCCCAACAGCTTTCTGTGCAAGGGTTATTGCGATTGATATTATTATATTATAAGAGGGTCATAACACAGAGGAAAGGCTACTCCAAGTGGACTTTGCATTCTCAGTTGAAATTTGGCAGAAAGTATATGTGCAATTTCATTCAAATTATGTCACAATTTATATATATTAAATACGATTTCCAAATGGCCCCCTGGTGGTCCAGCGGCAGGATCCTGTGCTCTCATTGCCGTGGCCCGGGTCCGATTCCCGGGCAGGGAGCTAACCCAGCCACTGAAGAATTAACTCTCAGTGCCGGTCCAAAGCCTGGATAAAAATGGGAGTGTTGCGTAAGGAAGGGAATCCAGGGTAAAATCAAATGATCCACTAAAAAACAATGGACCCTGCCATTGCACTGGACAAACGCTAGGATAAAATAAAAAATACGATTTCCAATTCCTTTGAATTTTGTCCAGGAAAATACTTCCTTATCAGCACATGAGTTTTTTTTTCTTCAAAAGACTATGCGGAAAATAAAACAAATACTGATAATGACACATAAAGACTTGATGTTGAAGTACAGCTGAAAAACTTTTTATATACAAATTTTTACTAAGCTACATTGATTATCGCTAACAACCCATGACATGAGAAGAATAACTGATGATACAGTTTAATTGATTTCAGTTCATTTATGATATAATGTTAGTCACTTACAGTCTAATCTACAGCGGGTGTAGACGTCTGTGGATGTAAATATTCTGTACGTTCCAGGGAGACCCGGGATCAGATGGTGCTCCGGGAATTCCTGGTATCCCAGGAGAAGATGGAGCTGTTGGACCCAAGGTAGGATTAGGGATTATTTTAACCTTACAGCTGAAAACTAACTAACGATGTGGGAGTAAATGAACAGATGGAATAAGAAGTCATAATCTAAATTGACCTCTTGGGATAGAAAATATGAACCTAAAAAACAGATCAGGTTTTTCTATACAGTTCTGTAGTAATATCCAACATAAAATTGGCAATTTCTAGACTAAAAGTGTCCAGAAACTAAATGTAAAGAAACATTATAAGCTGTTTGGAAGTTTTCTTCCAACAGACAGGAGAGGTACTTTGTTGCACATTCAGTATGTGTGTTAATCTTTGTACTGTGTATATATATATTTGTTCATCTTGGTTAATATGGAACTTTAGGGTGAGATGGGTTTACCAGGTCCTCAAGGTCCTGATGGTGCGCCAGGAAAAGGAACTCCAGGAGAAAAGGTACGAAGTTATTCGCTCTGTAGAGTCAATTAAAGAGAATTAAAAATGTAAACAATGTTCATATGAAGATCTGTATAGACATCTACAGTCATGTTACACAATAAAAATGACGGCTGCCAGGTTAATTATCCAGTCTCCGTGTATAGATACCATTGAAGCTTGTATATATGAACCGTGGTATGAATTATGAAGTATGGGTAAGTATGTGTGATGTCATCGTAGGGCGATCAAGGTGACCGAGGTGTTCGTGGACTTCCAGGATCTCCGGGACCTGCGGGACCGCCTGGGGCAAAGGTAAATCATTCTTTAATAAATAATAGGTTATAATTCAATGTGCTATAACACTTCAGGGTGTGGTAACTAACTCATATTGCTTTATATTGGGTGACATCACAGGAGTGCATCATTGATTATTCTCCCATAACCACATGCACCTGAAGGTTGAATGAATCAGAACTGAGCTCTGTGATATAAACAGGTTTACTGCACCTGTGAGATTAACATGATACCCAGCAGGATGATTACAGATTAGGATGTTGATGTGATTATGGATGCTTGTGGATGAATGTGTGGTTTTTTTTAGGGAGAACCTGGTAGTCCCGGGATGTTGGGGATGCCAGGGCCCCCGGGATTTGGATATCCCGGTTCAAAGGTCTATAAATATTAATGATTTATCATTCACATTGTTATGATCTTTTGTTGTTTTTTTAGTTTTCCGTATATTTTCACGTTAAAGTTACACTTGAATTTCTGTGTGTTTTATTTTTTAATCAGGGTGAGCCTGGGCCTGTGGGTCCTCAGGGTGTGGTCGGAGAGCCGGGAATCGGACTCCCAGGGCCAAAGGTGATAAATCGTTGGACACAAACCATGTTGAAAATAATTTAGATGATATTAGGTTTCATTTTGAAGCATGGAAGGTCCTGGAGTTCAAGTTCACTGTATGCTAAATCAGCTATATCTGGTTGAAATGACAGTAAAAGTTTCTTGACTTCTTGGATATTTTTGTGATGTTTTCAGGGTGACAGAGGACCTCCTGGACCAGTGGGACCACAAGGGTTAGTGGGAGAAGGTCACCCTGGACCTCAGGTGGGTGTCTGGGTATACATATTAACTGTACATTTAAAAAAATGGAGGCAGTGGTCAGTGGTGCTCTGGGTTCTACTTCTTTATCATTTCTGATAATTCATTGATTCATGATAAAATTCATTTATCATCTAGCTAGCTCAGGGGGTTATTTAAAAAACAACAACAACACAGAAGCAATAGCTTTTATAGTAGCTTTTCAGACATTCATCAAGCAGAACATGCAATTTTTGTAAATCTTTATGCATTTTTTAACATTCTTTAACTGTTTGTTGAAGAACGACTGAGTGCTTACAGGTATTTCGATATTTCCTTTCTTACTCCATGGCTTCTATCCCTAAATATTTTCAGGCGTAAAGGCAGACGCTCATGTTTAAAAGCGGTTTCGACTTAAACAGAACATTCTCTGACCATTCTACTCGAGAAAATCTGGTGATCTCTGAGGCAGGAAATTAAGAACCCTGAAAATCCATTTCACCATGCAGAACTGAATACAGAATATGAGTAACTTTCCCTGCATAAATATGGACATAACTTTTGGATTTCTGCTCATTCATGTGATGTTTGTGCTGCTAAATTTTGAACCAGAGTATTCTTTGTTTCAGACTTACACACTGTAAAGTTGTATCTTTAAATACTAGGCAGTAAAGAGGACCAACCCCAGATTATCGATTGGTTTTGAGTTATAACTGAAAGAAATATGTACATGAGAAAGAAGATATGTATTTCCTGGTGCTGGTATTTGGTTTAATGGAAACAGACATGGTATGATCGTAGATAAGGAAATTCCTCATTAGGTTTTATGCCCTTAATTTAGGGACTTCCTGGATTTCCTGGAGAACCAGGAGAAATGGGACCAGAAGGTGTCGGACTACCGGGACCTAAGGTAACCATCATGTTATATTTATTAGAAAAATTTCCTCATGTCGTTTGCTAGGTGAAGCTAACAGAAGTTCTGCATTGACAGGGGGACAGAGGTTTACCTGGGGTTTCTGGACATCCTGGACCACCTGGAATTGGACATTTAGGACCAAAGGTAAGCTTTTTTAGATCTATTTAATCTAACAAAAAGAACAAAAAGATTTGTTTTTCTATTCATGCCTTGTCTTGGGTTTCACTTCTAGGGTGCGACCGGTCAGCCAGGTCCTCCTGGTCCTCCAGGTCCCCCAGGTGAGGGCATTCAGGGCCCAAAAGGGGAGCCAGGCTTCCAGGGACCACCAGGCCCCAGAGGTCCAACAGGACACGGCCTTGCAGGAGAGAAGGTTCTGGAAACCTGAGACTTATTGTATAATAGAGTAACAATGCAAGTTAATAACAACTGGAGCGATGTTATGTTTTTAGTCTCAGTGGTTATTTTTTGTGTAGAAAAGTAAGAGAATCAAAAAGTAATCGAAAGATCATGTGACATGTCATTTTATATACAGGAAGTCACAGCAGCAGCCAACAAAATAAAACACAGATCACATACAGAGAATGTTCTGGAAATATATTTACTGAATGTGTTCTGGGTTCAGGGGGACAGGGGTCTGCCTGGTGAACGAGGAAGAAAAGGAGACGGCGGAGATTTCGGAGTGTCCGGCCAAACAGGAGCAGCGGTAGAATTACTATTACTGTATATTTTAATATAGTAATTAATTCATTGTAAATAATTAACTAATAATAAAAGTATATAGTATATAGTAATGAGTTCTAAAATAAGAAATACTTTTATTTTAGGGAATACCTGGTGAGAAGGGAGAACCCGGCCTGTCAGTAAGTACAATTTAAGCCATCAATTAATTAGATCTATTTCATTACATTATTTACACACATTTATTTTATTACATTCATTCTACACCACAAATGTCATGTGTTTCAGCCACTGACGCCTTTCATTTCTTCAACAGAGAGAAGAAGTGATCAAAATAATCAGGGAACTCTGTGGTAATACAAATACATGTCCACTAATACACCGATCAGGCATAACATTATGAGCACTGAGAGGTGACGTGAATAAGACTGATGATCTCCTCATCATGGCACCTGTTAGTGGGTGGGATATATTAGGCAGCAAGTCAACATTTTGTCCTCAAAGTTGATGTGTTAGAAGCAGGAAAAATGGACAAGCGTAAGGATTTGAGCGAGTTTGACAAAGGGACAGATTGTGATGGGTAGACCACTGGATCAGAGCGTCTCCAAAACTGCAGCTCTTGTGGGGTGTTCCCGGTCTGCAGTGGTCAGTATCTATCAAAAGTATCCTTTTAGTCCTGTAAGTAGCGAGTTGGGGCCTGCTGCTAAGATCTTGGTGGCAGATACCACAGCACTAGTGGAGTCTATGCCTCCATGGGTCAGGGCTGTTTTGGCAGCAAAAGGGGGACCAACACAATATTAGGCAGGTGGTCATAATGTTATGCCTTGATCTGTGTATATAATAAGAGTATATAATGTTTAATAACACTTTCTAGATAATCTTTTTATTATGTAATTTGATAAATAAAGAAAAGCTGTTTTTATAGTGACCAATGTCTGAATGTTATTAGTTAGTCATAGAAATGGTTTAATAAGATACAATGGACCTTTGTATTGTACAGTTGTTCTCTGTAATTTGCATGTTGCTCCAGGTTGTGGTCTGAGGTGCAGTGATAGACCCCTGGAGCTCGTCTTTATAATCGACAGCTCTGAGAGCGTCGGCCCAGAGCACTTCGAGCTCACGAAGGACTTTGTGAACTCTCTGATAGACCACATGTCTGTGAACTGTGAGGCTACACGTGTGGGAATTGTGTTATACAGTCACGCTGACATGGTGGTGGTCAACCTCCAGCAGCTGTGTGACCGCACAAGCATTAAAGCTGCCGTACGCAAGATGCCCTATCTGGGTGAGGGCACTTTTACAGGACGTGCTATCCGCAGTGCCACGCGTGTGTTCCAGGCCTCACGTCAGGGCGTCAGGAAGGTGGCTGTGTTGCTGACGGACGGACAGGCGGACAGACGGGATGCGGTGCGGCTGGAGGTCGCTGCAGATGAAGCGCACGCTGCTGGGATAGAGATGTTTGTGATCGGAGTAGGGAATAGCAGTGATTCGGGTTACTCCCAGTTTCTTAGAGAGATGAAATCCATCGCTTCGGACCCGGATGAGGAGCACATCTACCTCATCCACGACTTTGTGAACTTGCCCAGTATGTAACGCTTTATTAAATTATTTACATTACTGCTTAACAATTGGAATTTTTTATAAGGATACACCAAATAGTTCAGGGAAATACTACACATACTATATAGTTAAATCTAATTTTCCTGTTTTTTCCACAGGCTTGGAGAATGAGATACTGAGTCGGATCTGTGAGCCGGATGATGGCAAAGAGGTGAGAGGCGTCTTGGAGTAGAGTATGTTAGATATTCACAAAGAACTATTTCTCTCTCGTTAAAATTTTACTCTTGTTAACGATTTCCTGGATATATTCCCTCTTCCTGTCCAGCCGGAAACTCCAGGGGATTTTAAACCTCCCTCTGGAGGAAGGTACGAAATTGACGAGAGGACGATTTTAGAGCTCGAGGAGGATTTCAGTGATTTCACAGAAAGGAACAGAGACAGTCTCCAGCCTCCTGACGTGACCATGACCAGACCTCGGCTTTCCTCCAATGTCCGGTTCGACCCGGAGATCAGCTCTCCTTCACAGATTCAACCTCCACCGCTTCGGTCTGGAGCAGGTACACACACACACACACTCACAAACACTTAAAAGACATATTCAAGTTGCCAGGAGAAATCAGGAGAAGCGTATATTAATTACAACAATTTGGGAATGTCTGGGTTTGAAGGAATTACTTAATTTTTGTATTTCTTTCAAAATTGCATTAGATTAAACCGCCTGACCAATCAGAATCAAGAATTCAAGCCCACTCTTCTGTATTAATGCACTTTAATTGATTTATTGTCACATAAAGTGTTGTTTTCAAGCATCCTGTACACTGGTAATTATAATAAATCTTCAACACAGACATACAGTGACAGGAACAGTATGACGAAGAGTAAGAATAGTTTCTATAGCAGTAAAAAAATCATCATCTAAACCCGGAGATCTATTTCAAAATGCACGGTTCCACCACACGGCTCATCATTTGCCCCTAATCATGATAAAATATATCTCTCTAATTCTACACACGTGTTTATTTCCAGCTGTTGGCTGTACGGAGCGTCTGGACCCCGGGCCTTGCAGGAGCTACGAGGTGAAGTGGTACTACGATGCTTTAGCTAACTCATGCGCACAGTTCTGGTACGGCGGTTGCCAAGGCAACAGCAACCGCTACGACACGCACCGGAGCTGCATGGACGCTTGTGCGAGAACATGATGTGGCTCGTTTTTAATTCAGTAAACAAGAACGTGAATTCTGGAAAGTTCCACCATAAAGGAAACCCTTACGCTTAAGTAATATGTAAATATAAACCAACAACTTTTTATTAGGAAATGTGAAGAGTACCATGTGTGTGTGTGCTGAATGTATTAGTGTTTTGATTTGTTGTTATTTTTATTTTTATAATATAATATATATAGACGTTATTCTGGATGTGATTTGCAGTTATATATATATAAGGAATAAAAGACTTGAGGGTTGTGCTGTTTTAGGAAATTAACGAATAGTGTGATGTAGATCAACGCAAAATAGAAATTTTTACCATAACCCTACATAACAAAGTGTTTCATTCCACCCTTTCATTCCAGTTTCGCCAAATTAACATGTTTTTTATTTATTAAAAAGCACTTTTTTTGTCTATTTACAGCAGAACATGCTTATCACTTGTGTTAAAACATAAAAAAACAGTTGCTACATCACCAGCCTCGCCTTTTTCTCTCTTTTGTAGATAATAAGAGAAAAATAAATACAGAATGTTACGTTACCAAGAAACCACAGCTTCCAAACTTACACGCTTTACCTCTGACTGCTACAAAGTGCTGACACTGGAGACTCCTTCCACTTCACCATTTACAAGCATATTTTAATGGTTCTACGTGGAGCGTCTGCCATACCCCGAAACATCAGCATATTCGAACAAAGTCAAAGTCAAAGAAGCTTTTTTGTCACTTCAACCATATATAGCTGACGCAGTACATGCCAGAGGTGCTACACAGAACAAATAACAAGGTACAGGGTGACGCGGACAAACATAGAGCTAAACTATACTTCAAGATGCAGTTCTTTAACACTAAACATACAAGTGCAGATGACGAGACAGTGCAGACAAACAAGACACATAACGCCGAATGAGCTTCTCCGCTGTCCTCACTATCCGCTGCAGGGTCTTGCGATCTGGGAATAAATAAATAAATAAATAAATAAACACAAACCTGTGGGGGCTTTTTTTCCACTTGACACTTTCTGACTAATCAGAATCAAAAATTTAATAGTACTGTGGTGTTTATATGAGCTGATTAATTCACACGATGGATTATTTTGGTAGACAGTAACAATTACAGATAGCAAAATAGGTCTGGCCCAGATCTGGCCCACACAATGCACTGACACTCTGCCCACATACCCCAAAGAATGTGGTGGCCCATATCTGTTTTGACAGAGGTGGGCCAAACATGGGCCAGCACAAAGCCAAGCACTGGGCCACACCACATGAACCAAACCATAATCTGGCATGCCATCATATAAACAGTGCCATCACTGCCAGAGCAGGTCCGCATCTGGTTGACATACCACTTGCCATGCCAGAACTCCGCCAGCAGTGCCGGCTTAATGCCAGATCCGTCTGCTATGTGGGATTTCAATATTATAAAAGTTGGAAATCAGAAGGAAATGGGGATGAGAAAATCCCTCAAAATCTAGTAAAATTTGCATTACTTTTTTTTTTTAATATGATATCATATAAAATGTTATGATCAATGATTTTCTGTTGAATTCGCCGGCGATCTTTAGATATGAATACAAGTCTTGGTGTGGATTTTTTTGTTAGGATTGATTTTTATTTTTCACATTAATATTTTTTGGGGGTGAAGGCTGCAAGTGTGTTTTTCACTTTTGGTTAAAAAGACATTTTAAAGCTTGGTAGTGTTTAAGAAAAAAACAGCGAGCTATCGTCAACGTCAGCTCCGACATCAGCACCAAGAAAATCTTGG
Organism: Hemibagrus wyckioides; assembly: GCF_019097595.1. Taxonomy (NCBI): domain Eukaryota; kingdom Metazoa; phylum Chordata; class Actinopteri; order Siluriformes; family Bagridae; genus Hemibagrus; species Hemibagrus wyckioides. The sequence continues at coordinate 10,565,814 of NC_080721.1, read as the reverse complement.
TATTGTGCTGTCTCCATATGGAATTATAGTTTATATTCATCGAATTATAACTGTTATGATTTCTATTTTGTCCTTTTCCATTACTTAAAATGCAACTTCTGACAAAAATCATTGCTATCACGATCATCCACCATTTTGTTCAGACGTGTTTTAGCCAGCAGAGGACAGTAAATAACATGAAACTGGGCTGTGTTGAAATACCAACGTAGAAACGGAGAGCTACTTCCGGGTTTACAAGGACGTTGGGCTGAACTACAAACACCACTGTACTCCCTTCATAGGTGTACTTTGTAGGGTGCTAAATAACGGCTTTAATAGTACATCGAGTGCACTTTATATCACACACTGCGCTATTTGGGGTTAGAGACATCGTGTACTTGTCTATGTGTATATTTTCTTACAATGTTGTTCATTCGGTAACGATGGATATTTAACAATAACATGGATGTATATAAATGAATGTAGAGAGAAAACCTTGCTGTAAGTCGTCATAAGTAAGCTAGTCTTGCATATAGGACACACACACACACACACATATATATATATAAATTATTAGAGGACATTTGCCCCCTTGTTATGGCCAGTCCAGCCCACGTGTCCAGGGTCCGAGCCCTGTATAAGAGGATCCTCATGCTGCACAGATTCATGCCCATTGATCTAAGGACTCTCGGAGATCAGTACGTGAAGGAGGAATTCAGAAGACACAAATCTGCAGGTCCAGAGCAAGTCCAGTACTTCATGAAGGAATGGGAGGTAAAGAGGATCATCAGTAAAGCCACATGGTGGCGCCATGCACCACATTACACCATCACCTGCTAAACCAGGTGTCTCCATTTCTGGTCATTCATTGATCTTTAGATATGAGGTCTATCCTGGTCAGGGTCACGGCGGATCGCAGGAACGCTGGACGTGAGGAATACACCATGAATAGGACACAAGTTTCTGACCTAGCAGTGATTTATAGTCTCTGATCAACCTATAAACGTTTTTTTTTAGGAAGAAATCCACAGAGAACGTGCAAAACTCTGCCCAGACAGTTACCTGTAACATTTCTGGTCAGTTTGATGATTTTTCCACTCACACACACACTCCGTGCTGTACAGGTGTGTGTACAGGTGTGTTAGAAGCAGAGAAAAATCATCAAACTGTCCTGGAGACCTGGTTATTATTAAGGGCTTTGTAAGAGGAGATACTAGAGGTGATTATAGACTCGATCAAATATATAGATGCTGTAAACGTGTACAAATATATTGCTTAAATATTTATTTCACTGTGACAATTGATGTGTTCTTTACAATGACATGAATCAGGACACAATCTTTTCAGGGATATGTGAGATGATATGATAGAAGTGGGCGGAGCTTCAAGCCTTGTTTAGAGTGGCAATGTTTCAGATAATGCAGTGGAGACGAGCAGCATTTTTCTTTTTTCATATTTTTATTACTACTCAGTGACAGGATGTTGTCGGTGCAGTTAATGAGCTAATACCTCTTATATCCGATTTCCTGAATTGTCAGAGATGAAACTCGCTCACCTGCTATTAGTAACTCTGAAGGTGTTCGGTTGCTGTCTGTCTGTGCAAACGGGGGAAGAGACAACTACACGGAGGAGCTCTGTCGAGTTTTCTGCACCATTTAATCCATTAGTTTCATTGATAGGTGCATAAATAGCTGCGTGTTTCAATCTGCATGAGAGTCATTATTCACTAGCACTAATAATACCTCTCTCATTATCCTTAAATCACCGTAACATCCTCCAGAAAAGTCTGCTCTATAATGATCTAACATATGTACTATGTATAGAGAGAGAGCTTTTCGAAACAACGTGCTTTTATTTAATCAGATGACGCTTTGTTTTAACACTTAATCTTTGGATTATGTTCAAATTCATATATTTATTCACTGTGGGAACGTTTTCAAGAGAAAGACAGAGAGAAGTTTCTTGGCTGCATTTTTGACATTTTGCAGCATAAATCCCACAATGACGGAGAATTTTCGGAAATTCTTAAAAGCAGAAAGCTTTTAATTAGGGATAGGAACAAGTTGGAGAAGTTTTATTTTTTACTTTATTTTATTTTATTGTAGTACTATACATAATAATGGCATCTGGAAATAAGCCTTTTAAGTAAATATGTCATGATGTGTGTGATTTTGTAGAGTGGGCGGAGCTTAAAGTGAACATGATGATCCAAAAAACTCAATTTTTAAAAAAAAATTATTTCTACAGAGATATATATATATATATATATATATATATATATATATATATATATATATATATATATATATATATATATACACAAATATTTTTATCCTACGCTGCTGGGATTGTTTTTCCAGCAAAGAATTCCAACATATTACTCTCTACTGAGAAAAACCCAAGTCAGTGGACCAGCTGATGCCCCAAGTAACCATATAAAGTCTATAAACTGTAATACGGAAGCTAAAGCCTTTAATTTAACACTTTAAAACAAAGTGTAGAATTAGTGCTGTGCCGTGTTTAATTGTAGTAAGAGCTTCCTGGAGTGGCTGCTCCTCTCGGTTCATGGAGAAGTGGACGATTCGCCACTCCAGCTCGCCTTCCAAAGCACTTCACAGCAGGGAAAAGTGGGGAAAAGGGGGTCCGGAAGGGCGGCAGCGGAGCCGGGAACAGGCGCTGAGCGAGTCTCCAAATACGATTAGGAGCACTGAGTGTTCGCTCTAATCCAATTACTGCAGAAGGCTCAGGAGAGTTCTCCTCGCCTAATAAATCGGCCACATTGCACCAGACAAGCTTTCCCTAGAGAGGAAAAAAGAGAAAGGGAAAGTGAGAGAGAGAGAGAGAGAGAGAGAGAGAGAGAGGAAAGAGAGAAATATATAAAGAGGAGGAGGAGAGAGAGAGTGAGAGAAAGGAGGGAAGAAGGAGAGAGAGAGTGTGAGAGGGAGTGAGACAAAAAGGAGGGGAGAGAGACAGAGAGAGTGAGAGAAAGGAGGAGAGAGAGAGAGTGAGACAGAAAGGAGGAGAGAGACAGAGTGAGAGTAATACAGAGAGAGAGAGAAAGGAGGAGAGAGAGACAGTGAGAATGAGAAAGTAAAACAAAGAGAGAGAGAGTGTGAGAGACAGAAAGGAGGGAAGAAGAACAGAGAAAAAGCAGGAGAGCATGAGAGAGAGTGAGACAAAAAGGAGGAGAGAGAGAGAGTGAGACAGAAAGGAGGAGAGAGACAGAGTGAGTAATACAGAGAGAGAGAGAGAAAGGAGGAGAGAGAGACAGTGAGAATGAGACAGAGAGTAAAACAAAGAGAGAGAGAGAGAGAGAGAGAGAGAGAGATGGTGGTAGAAGTGGAGTGAGGAAGAGCAGTAAGGAAAATGAAGCCGTGAGAGAAATCGACGTCTCGCTCACTAATGCAGAAGATCACATGGAAATGGAAATGGCGTGATGTTCCTGCTTCACATAAACCCAAACAAACATTAGCTGATTGCTTGCTATAAAAGGCTCAAAGTGACTATCAGGGAGGTCTGGAGCTTCGACATATCTGTCCAAACATTTCAAACTGATGGAAATCCCATCTACACACATGGCCATGTATTTACAGCCATGAAATACCAGGAGCTGTTTCATTTAGGATAAAAATAATAATCATCAGATCATCAGCTGACACGAAATTCCTGCCAGGAGATCCTGAGCGCAAAATATTCAGTCAAACAGATGACCATCCATGAAGATATGTGTAATATCCTGTATAGCTGCACTTCTTTATGCACATAATAGCAAACAGCAGATTTAATTTGAGAGACACTTTAGCTGATTGTTTGCTGTAAATCATGGTGTGCGTCAGGCTCGGGTCATGAAATGCACCGGCGCTAAACACTGATTTGTGTCTTCGTTCTTCTACAAAACCAAAATTCAGCCCATTTCGACTTTGGTAATTAGTTACTGAGGTCAATCAAGTGTGTTAAATGAAGCAGAAGACCAAACTCCTTTACGTTAAATGAACTCGCAAGCGAATGTTTCGGGATGATGAAGATTTCCGCGCGATACTAAACAGCGTTTATCCTGAAAGAAGAAGGAAGTTCGGTGAAAGAGTCTCACAGCGTGATCTTTCAGAAATCTGGAGAAAAAGGAAGCAGGGTTGTTGTGTTTTGTTTCTTTTACACCACAATAGTGACATTTTTATTTAATAAAGAAGGAAAATTCAGAATAAAGATCCATTTTTAAGTCGCTGTATATTCCAAAATTCCCTAAAAAGTAAAAATATTTAAAAAAAAAAATAAATAAATAAAAGTGCAGGAATTCTTCAATATTATCAAACACCATCTGGAAGCCCCGCCCCCTTTTCCACCTTCTCACACAGCTCATGTTTGCACTCTATAAAAATAGCAGCGATTATTTGACTGTTTTTATAATCAGATTTCCTGTTTTCTAATGATATAGAATTCCTGCCATACGATCCCTGAGGAATTAGCCGTTACCATAGAAACAATATCATACACTCGCTGAGCACTTTATTAGGAACACCTACCTTCACGCAATTTTCTGATCAGCCAATCGTGTGGCAGCAGCACAATGTATACGGTCAGGCAGATACAGATTAATAGCTTCAGTTCATTTTCATGTCGCACATCAGAACCGAGAAAAAAAAAGTGTTCACGGTGACATGGTTGGTTACACCGGACAGTCTGATTTGAGTGTCCACTCTCTTATCCTGAGCGACTTATATTTGTTTTATTCCAAAAGTTTACATGTTGTGCAGTTGAGAATCTTGTTCAGAGGTCCAGCAGTGGTGATTTGGTGAACCTGGAATTCAAACTCTCAACCTTCCGATCAGAGATCCAACACCTTAACCACTAAGCTACCACATCCCCCACTATCATACACAGTCTACACAGAATGGTGTGAATAAACAACAACAAGAACACCATTATGTGTGATGGTTCTGTGGGTGGAAGCAGTGCGTTGATGAGAGCGAGGAAAACAGCCAGATTGGTTCAAGCCTACAGGAAAGATACGGAGATCATAGGATCAGCCAAAATGTACAGTTGAAGAAGCTAAGCTAATCTAATTTAATCTAATCTCTCACGTTAGTAAGTCTGTGCCCTCTTGTTGGTGTTGTAGCCTATCCAACTAAAGCTTTAATGTTTTCTGCATTCTGAGATGCTTTTCAGCCCCCCCCCCCCCATTCTGATGTTTGATGTGAATTCCTCCTGAAGCTCTTATTCTGTCTGCATGAATTGATGCAGTAAAATGCTGCCACACGATTGGCTGATTAAATAACCGATTGCACGAATGATCCTAATAAAGTGCCGGAACTACTCTCAGAGCCGCTTCCGACCAATCGGAATGGAGAATTTCACCTGCGCTGTGATAGATAGAGCTCATCATCATATTTGACCTCGCAGTTCTCTCAGCGCTCGACACACACTCTCACGAACTGAAAAACCACTGGCTGTTATGCGAGCCCACATTTCCATGGATGTAATACTAAACAGTATATCTGAGAGGCGGCGACGGCGTCTGAGGAGAATGTATGCACAGACAGATTGCGAATCGATAATCATTATGCAGGCTGGTTCCACCAATCACTTCAGTACACGCTACTTTCTTTCCTTTCTTTTTTTTTTTTTTTTACAGATCTGTTTAAGTGCTTTGCCCTTGGGAAAGCCAGTTTACTCCAGACTGATGACATCACTACCCGCGTTAGACTTTGCGTGAACGCCGCCAAAACCTGGACGTTGAACAATCCTAGTGATTCTTAAAATATAGCTGCTTGGCAAACGTTCAGTGTAATTACATTATGTAGGGAAGGAAGTCTCTCAGACAAATAGGTCCTTGCTCCTGAAATTGAATTGCGTCCAAATCTCCACGACATTTCATGAATGAGTGGATGGATGACTCTAAGCTTTCCTTTTTATGAATGAGCTCATCGTACGCTACCATAGTCTGTGGTGAAGAATCCACAATGACGTTTGTCTACACTCGGATTAGAGGAATCGTCGTGTTTACGCTTCTTGACGTAAGACGCGACAAAATATCTTGTCACTTTGCCGATCGGACGGCGAGTTCGGACACGTATTTATTTATTTATTTATTTATTTATTTTGTGCCCAGTCAGTGTCAGGTGTCTGCTGAGAGAGAAGAACTTTGTGTGATGTATGGGGGAAAAAAAGCAGAGCGTGGTCGTACGAGTCAGTAATTGCTGCACTGAGAGAGACATTTCAGTACACGCTACGTAGGAGACGGGTCACGCTCGGGGTCTGACCTCCATTATAACTTATGACTCCATAACCTTACACGCTTTCTAGATCTCCGTCGTCCAGATCCTGGCGCACGGTTTCAGTGGAACCCCCCCCCCCCCCCCCCATTAAAAAAAAGAATAAATAAAAGACATCAGATTCTTTTATATGAAATCGATATCACTCTGTCCTTGCATCTCTCCGTGTCTGTCTGTGAAGGCAGTTAGCATGCATCGCGCTTATTCTACACGTAATACAAAGAGACGGAGAGAGGAAAGCTAACCCATGTGAAAAAATAATTGGAGAACATGGCATACTTTTTGGTGGAGTGCAAGAAATTCACTCGTGTGTCTAGTTTTTTTTTCCTCTCAGTTACACTTCAGAATAAGCTACAGAGACAGAAATGTGTTTGCACTGATGAGGAACCGGTATGATTAATAAAGCGTTTTGCTTGGACGTTTGGGATTAGTTACGATCCTCTAGCTGTGTCCCAAATGACATACAACACACTAACTCTTTACACTATGAATGATGTCCACAGTAGCCTCTGATTCATGGTTTTGGTGTTGTAGCTTATCCAACTCAAGGTTTGATGTGTTCTGAGATGCTTTTCTGCTCAACATGGCTGTAAAGAGTGATTATTTGAGTTACTGTATCCTTTCTGTTGGCTTGAACAAATCTGGCCTCTGACCACTAAGTGTTTCAACCCACACAACCTTAATAAAGGGTTCTGCTTGGAGGTTTGGGATCAGTTACGATCCTATACCTGTGTCCCAAATGACATACAACACACTAACTCTTTACATTATGAATGACTTGTCTTGTCTGTTCCTCTGATCTGATCCACATGTCTTATTTGTGGCTGCAGGACTACAAAGACACGCTACAGACGCAGGTCCTCGAGGCTGCAGGAAGTCGAAAGTTGGCGTTCGGGGCCGACCTGTCCGAGCGTCAGCTCAGAGACTTTCAGGACGAACAGATCGGGCAGCTTTACGAGCTGATGCTGGAGTCCACCAAACCCAAACGGCAGTTCGACGTCCAGGAAGACGGGCCACCAAAATGAGAGACGAAACTGACTCGTATTATGCTTTACGTATCGCCTGTGGACATTAAGAATGTTAATTATATAATTATACATTATGTTAATTGAACTAAATGATGTTTGTTTGTTTTTTGCCCCGAGACACAAAAAAAGCCATGTTTCCTTCACAAGCATGATTATCTTCCAGGAAAAATTCACAGACAGTTCAACATCTTCTCAGGAGGCGCTCACCATTCCCCAAGCATGCAAATCTAAAGCGCAAATCAATAATGCCTCCTTTCTTTTAATTCGATTATAGAGTTGCAGAAGGAGAAAACCTTATTAGCCAGCAAGTGATTTTGTTGATATAAAGCTGACAGACCTTCAGTGTTCAGTGCGCTTTAGATGAACTCGTCCAACATGACATACAGAAAATCGGTGTGCTGTGATAACAAGCTTGCTTCCGGTTCAGTGTCTTCTTTTTGTAATGTAATGTAAAAAGGAGATACTTGAGTTCTCTTAAGTTACAATAACATGGATTGTAAAGACCTTCAATGATGAAAAATGTTCCACTGAAACCCACAGTATCCTCAGATTCCTGTTCTTGACTGACAGGAGTGCAACTCCATGTGATGATCTGCTGTTGTAGATCATCCACTACAAGGTATAACATGGTTTACTGTTATGAGAGGCTTTTCTGCTCACCACGGTTGTAAAAAGTGATTATTCCAGATATTTTAACCTTTCTGTCATCTAGAACCAGTCTAGAACCAGTCTTCCTGTCATCTGGCCGTCCAGCTCAGACCACTGCCATAAACAATGCATTACCACAGCAAGTCAAGTAGGTTTTTATTCTCGTTCCCCTGTGTAGCTCATATACCGAGTGGAACAAAATGACCTTTCTGCAGGACCAGGGTGCAGCACAGAAGGGTACATAAGACTGTTACAGAAACAATTAATACATAGAACAATAAACACACAAGACTAACACACAGGATATTAAACACACAGGACATTAAACACAGGGCAATAAACAAAACTAGGACAACAAACAAACGACAATAAAATCAACGGACTATAAACACATAAGACAGAAAACATACTGGACAATAAGCACACTGGACAATAAACACACAAGACAATAAACAAACTAGACATTAAACATCCAGGACAATAAACACACCAGACAACAAACACACAAAACAATAGACACCCAAGACAATAAACACTGGACAATAAACGCACTGGACAATGAACATGCAAGACAATAAACACACATTGGTCAACAAACAAACGACAATAAACACACAAGACAATAAACGCACTGGACAATAAACAAACAGGACAATAAAATCAACGGACTATAAACACAAGACAGAAAACATACTGGACAATAAACAAACTAGACATTAAACATCCAGGTCAATAAACACATTGGGCAATAAACATGCAAGACAATAGACATTGAACAATAAACACAGGACAACAAACACGCAAGACAATAGACACTGGACAATGAACACTGGACAATAAACACAAAAGACAATAAATACATTGGACAATAAACACAAGACAATAAATGCATTGGATGATGAACACGCAAGACAATAAACACACATGGGTCAACAAACAAACTAGACAATAAACACACAAGGCAATAAATACACAAGACTCTAAACAGCAGCTTTGTACACTGCAGATCTTGTCTCATCGAATGTTTTTTGTTTTTCACACCATTTCATATAAACTCCAGAGATCTGTGGAAATCAGCAGTTTTTTTTTCAGCTACACACACACACACCGGTCTGGCTCATGTGACACCACCAACAACCAACAGAGTCACAAGTCACAGAGAGCACATTACTGTCCTTCTATCTATAAACCCTAATATTAAAAATGATGGATGAGTCTAAAAGTTAGCGCAATAGCAGAAAAGTAATAAACTATCCGTAGGAGAAGAAACAAGACAAACAAAAACAAACATATTCGGGTTCAAGCGTCCAGAAACTGCAAATCAATTCCCCACATTGTCACAGGACATTAGAAAGCAGCGTCTCGTCTTATTGAAGAAAAGCAGGCTGGACTCACACACCTGGGCACAACAGACAACGATCTGACTAATTTACAATGACATCCAAATGATTACAACTAAAACCAGTTCTTTAAATAAAATCTTCAGGAGGCACACAGGCTGTTCCTGGGAATGCAGCGTACTCAACAAATATTCACAAATAATCATTTTCTTTTAACTGGGTTGTCCTCAATAAAAGAGAGAACGGTCGGAGCTCAGGGAGAGTTTAAAACAATCCCAAATATTAGCAAAACATTTATATTAAAGAGGGTTTTGTGCAACTCGCAGAACTCAAGCTGACACTAATTAAAGTAAGACATTTCACCATAGTGCCCTCTCTCTGTGTCTCTTTTCTTTTCATTATTTTTTTTGAAACCTCATCACGATACGGCGTGTGGAAGAAGAGGACGAATCACGGTAGCATTCGACTCGGAGAGATGACTCATTCGCTATTGTTCCGAAAAGCACGAATCTTATTTTTGTGTCATTCTGTAAAGCAAAAGAGGTTTGAGGGCCATCAAACGTGTGAATCACGTACTCCAACTCTTATTCAGCTAGTCTAAAGGATGACACTTATCGTTTCTGCTCAATTCTGTTTGTTTGTATGGGTTTTTTTTTACTGAATTCACAGGTCCGGCGAACGCACCATGCTTTGGTTGAGCTGTGTTCATAAACCCGGCGTTCTCTGGATGTTAATAAGGTGCATGGCTATTTACTATATCATGAGTTTACTCTTCTTGGGTGACCACCATAATGAGACCCGATTTTCTGCGTTCTGATCTGTTTTAGATTTGTTTTCTTATACATTTGTGTAATCCTGGGCCCTTCCTTTTTTTTGTTTCTTGGTTCATGAATAATGGCATAACTCAACATACAGCAAAAAACAACACAACTGGCCTGGTCATTCCAATACTTCTGGAGGGGACCGTAAGTGCCAAGCCTTCTAATGACCCGTAATGGGTACAGTATGAATAGCTGGTGGAACGCCCATGCATTTCAGTATTAAAGTGAATTATTTAAGTGAATCTCAGTGGAGCTGCTGCTTTAATGTGGTTTCTCCATTCCAGCTGCTCATATTGCACCATTTAAAATTCATTTCGATGATTATGGGCCGGATGAAGCTATAGGAAATTAATTTAAAAATTACAGTCCACTATTTCTCTTCCTCAGAGCAGAGCGTGTCTAATTTTTTTGAGAGAAAGTACTATTATTTACCAAAAAAGTCCATTATGAGAATGAAAAGAAAGGAGGAGAGCCAAGTCATTTCTCTATTACAAAAAAATGTTATATGTAAAATTTCTTTTATAGCATTTTTTTCCCCTCGTCTTTGAAATGGTGCCCTTTATTCTGTAGCTAGTTACATGCTTCTGATCCTCCGCTGTCCATGGTGACATCAATCTCCTTGGAGATTTGTTCTCCTCGTCTCCCCGTCACCGGTGACCCTGGAGCTCATGGGGTCCTCACCACTATGGAGAAGAACTAGGAATCGATCAGGCCTCGTCTCATCTGGAGTCTAATGCGAGGAGGCAGCATGAAGAATGAAGTTGCTCCTTTGACTGACGTGCTAATAAGTAGCCCCGACATCCCAATCTCGTTTCCCAGCATCCACGCACTTGACAGAGAGCTGTTGACCCCAGCAGGATGTAGATGCTCTGACAAAGCCAAATCTACTGAGGGACAAATTTAGATATGAACGCTTTCAGCATGATGCACACCTGTCAGACACATCAGCGCAGGAACACAAGTACACAAAGGGCTTAGTGTCATCACACGCTGACTGTCAGCCTGCGACGAGAGGACGATAACGTTTCGTGGGAAAGCACAAGCCGCATCCTGTGCATAAGTATTGGCACCCTTCATTAAAACTCATTAACAGGAGAAGAATCATTGCTTTATTAAAACACATAACAGTTGATGTTTCATCAAAAATCATGAGAAGTGTATAATTATTTAGTCTGAACAGCAATTATCCTGAGCAAGTGCACCGATACATACTGTCCGCGCCATAATTATTGGCCCCCTTCATGAACACTCAATAATAGATAATATCAGTTTTATTTAGACTCATAATATTTGACGTTTCATAGAAAAGCGTACGAAGTGTAACATTATTTAGTCTAAAGAGGAATTATCCTGAGCAAGTTGGATGCTGTCATGCTGTCCATTAACTATTGGCACCCTTTATGAAGATTTAATAATAATAGATGTTACATTGTTTTATTGAAACGCATAGTAGTTGACGTTTCATGGAAAAACATGAGAAATGTGGAATAATTTAGTCTGAATAGGAATTATGCACCAAGACCTGCTGTCCAATCGATAGTTATCGGCACCCTTCGTGAAAAACTCAATAATAGCAGACGTCATTGTGTTTTATTTAAAAACTTAATTACCAATTCATTTTCTCTAGAGCCTCTCTCAGCACTGCACCTCTTCCTGCGATGTCTAACAAGGTTTGAGACACTTGTAGACGATCGCGGACTCCATATATCCTAAAGGTGCAGGTGGTTCAATACAAAACATTGATTTTTGTGTCTCGCAATCATTTTCTGTGTTGAATTGGAAGTATCGCTGGGATCATTATCTTGTAGAGACTAATGCGTGACCTAGTCGTAATCTACTGGCAGAAGCAAGCGAAATTTAGCTTGAAATATTCTGGTACTTATCAGAATTCATGAGGTTATTAATCTTGCTCCTGAAGCACCAGCCACACAACTGCATCAGTTTCCACAGCATAATTGGGAGTTCAATTCTAATACTTCTTCTATTTTTTTATACTGGTACTTTTAAAACTTATTTCAGTACAGCTCTAGTGGTGCTGTAAGCATTGTTAGTAATGAAATCTCTACGGTTTTACAATATGTGATGATGTGATAAAAGGATTCATTGTGTGCAAACATAATAGTTGTTAAGTTAAAAAGCCTTTGTTGCATATACATTACTGCAAATTCTTTCTTCTTATACTGTATCCCATCCTTGGAGGTTTGGGGGTCAGAGTACAGGGTCAGCCATGATGCAGTGCCCCTGGAACTGGGAGGGTTAATGCTCAAGGGCTTAATGGTGGCAGCTTGGCAGTGTTAGGGCTTGAACCCTGATCTTCCAATCAACAACCCAGACCCTTAACCACCACCCCATGTATATAACATATACCATACATAACATATATTTTAAAAAATTCCTTGTTGCTGTCCATTTAGAGCTAACTCCAGGATTAATGACACCTTTTGAAAAGGGATAAATCAGTTTTAGTGGTTATACAAAAAATAACCAGTTACACACAGTGGACCTTATTTATTAAACAGAATACGAGCAAAATTAATCCGAATATTTAACAGGAAGAGCCTTAACAAAAGACTTGTGATATTCCTAACATATCACTTAAGTTAAGATATACAAGACCACAATAACCTTTCAAACCCTTCGAACAAGCGTAATAGCACCCTATACACGGAAGAAGGTTCAGCGCTAGTTTACTTTAGCTGACATGCAGAGATTGATAAGGTCTGATAGACACACACTGAAAGTTACTTCACAGCCAGAGTGAAATAAAATTAAACGAGAGTCTGTATATAAAGGGTGTGTGAGTGTGTGAGATTAGGGACAAGTGTGTATGATTGAAATTCCGGTGACTTCAATGCGAGAAGTGTTGGTACCGGCATATTGTTCGCTGCGGATGTTTTTGACCTGACACAATGGCTGAGCTGCATTACTGGAAGTTTTAAGATCCTCCCTTTCACCTGTTTAGACATTTGCAGCTTTGCCTTTCAATTTTTGTGGGCCTGTGCCTACGGGCGTCACTACATGTAACTCAGCTGTGCTGTGCTCTCAGGCATTATTTACACTATTTATTACCTTACACACATGAATGCAAAGACATTTATAAATGCCAATGATAATTTTTAAAGAAAATTCTATACCAAGTTTTAATGACAATAGGAGGAGAGGTAAACATCTTCTCCATTTGTTTAAGTTCAATTCAGATACGGAACAAAAATAATTATGTTCTATAATTCAAATATAGAACAAAAAGTTCAAGATTAATATTAGACTTTTATTTCAAATTTATTTGTATTTTTCCCTAATGAGCAAGCATGAGGTGACTGTGGTGAGGAAAAACTCCCTGAGATGGTAAGAGGAAGAAAGCTTGAGAGGAACCAGACTCAAACCACTAGGCAGTGGTGCCTCAAGTGAATAAGGCTCTGGGTTGTTGCTCGGAGGATCGAGGTTCAAGCCCCAGCACCACCAAGCTCCACTGTTGGGCAATTGAGCAAGGCCCTTAACCCTCTCTGCTCCTGTATCATAGCTGCCCCTGTGCTCTGACCCTAACTTCCCCAGCTGGGATATGTGAAGAAAAGAATTCCACTGTGCTGTAATGTATGTGTGGAGATAATAAAGGCTTCATGCCCCGTCAGTTCTTCTAAAAGGGAACCTCATCCTCATTTGGGTAACAACGGAGTGTGAGATTATAAATTATCATAAAAACCGGAGAGGTTGATCATAAATAACGTTCTTTCTACTTTATACAGTCAGTTGGTAACCAGGAGCTCCTCACAAATGAGCTTAACATCTGAGTTCATTATAGATTCAACACCAACTCCTCCATACAGCATATGTAGAATGTTATTTTGTGTATTGATTAGGAGTCGGTTATCCTCACAGGGTTGGCATTTTCTCTTCGAATGTCTGAAATCTTTAAGAAGTGGAATCCAACTCAGCATCCTGGCAGGGTTGGCATCTTCTAATTGAAGGTCTGAAATCTTCATGAAGTGAAACACAAGTGAATTCACATCTCACCAAAGCCTCTGAGATCTCTATTTTGGTAATCCGTACACTTATTTACTGCTAGTATAATAATAAAAACTCAAACTCTATGCATTATTACATTTTTTTTTATTGGCATAGAAGTGAGACAAAATAATTTCCATTTCTGCCTTTCACATTTCCCCGCACTGTTCATGTCGTGCTCTGGTCTCATCTATGCGCTTGAATTCTTATGGAGTTTTGTGGGTGTCGCTAAATGCAAATGAGCTGTGCCTGGAACGTGCTTTGCACATAATGACTGATCAACATACACATAGAGTATGAAGAAAAATCAATAAGTGTGTGTGAGAGTGAGAGAGTGTGTGTGTGAGTGCATAATTCCAAATATCTTTGAATGTGTGCCATTAATTCTGTGTTACTTAAGCTTCTGATATAAATCTAAAGGAGTAATATGTATTAAAAAAACATGCTATAATTCATAAATAAAGCGAGATGCACAAAAGCTTCTCCGGGTATTGTTGACGGTCCCGAGTCGAAGTTTTTTCATTAAGCGCTTCTCCGTCATAGTTACTCCCTGAGGGCTGCGACAATCTGCCCAAATCATCATTTTTCATTTCTAATTGAGGCTCTAATAAGCTTGTAATGAAAGTTTCATGACAGCTTGCTTTCGAAAATATAGGCATGAATATGAATATTCATGTTTATTGAATATTGATGTTCTGAAATTGCCCTGGTTGTTATTTACACCACTTACATTCGTGGTGTTTGGAAATAGGAAATGTACTAATTAAGTATGTGTGGATAGTAAATCTTCAATAATCACAGTAATAAACCGTTATCATATATTTTTTTTAGGATTATCAGGATATTATATTGAAAACGACTTATTTGTAGGTATGTTAGTGTCAGGGTGAGAGTTTTTCTGCTCTTCTCGTCCTTTAAACTTATAATCAGTGAACAGAGCAGCTGTATGGACTGAGAGTGAAAATGTCTTTAAATGTCTCCAGTAATGGAAGATGGGTTTAAACTACATGAAGACTTCTGACATAAAACTCTTTTGGTGCAAGCTGATGGTCAGATTATGTAAAATACAGATTCTTATTGTTGCTCTAAAAGAATTTTAAGTGGACAAGGAGATCTGGATCAGCAGTCAAAAGTTCATTCTGTTGGCGGAATCAGTGTAAATAAATGAATGATGTTCAGTCTGATGTAAAATGAGTCTGTCGGCTTTCAGAGTGTTTTAGACGTGTGTTTTTCCCTCTGTTGGAGAACCTTACACAGAATTTTACTCAGAGAGCAGAAATGAGTTTGATATCAACATTTACTTTGAAGATTTGCCCCTAGTCCTGAGTGTCTACTTTCATATGAGCTTCATATTAACCTCCACTGTGGAGTGAGACATGACAAAGTTCAGTGGATGAGAATCTGATATACACCATGTTGCCAAAAGTTTTGGGATGCCTTTGCACATGTAATATGGAGTTCAGCCGTCCTTTGCAGCTATAACAGTTCAACTCTTCTGGGAAGACTTTCCACAAGGTTTAGGAGTGTGTTTATGGGAATTTTTGACCATTCCTCTAAAAAGTGCATTTGTGAGGTCAGGCACTGATGTAGGACGAGAAGGCCTGGCTCTCAGTCTTCACTCTAATTCATCCCAAAGGTGTTCTATCAGGTTGAGGTCAGGACTCTATGCAAGTTCCTCCACTCCAAACTCACTCATCCATGTCTTTATGGACCTTGCTTTGTACACTGGTGTACAGTCATGTTGGAACAGGAAGCGGTCATCCCCAAACTGTTCCCACAAAGTTGGGAGCATGAAATTGTCCAAAATGTCTTGGTATGAAGCTGAAGCATTAAGAGTTCCTTTCACTGGAACCAAGGGGCCGAGCCCAACCCCTGAAAAACAATGATTTGGAGAGGTGTCCCAAAAATTTTGGCATTATAGTATATTATAATGTAAATCTTAAGCGATCAGGTGAAGCAACTTTATCCATTACGCCCCAAAAATGTGTAACCTTTCTGTAAATATATTATAATAATAAGTGTTTCAAAATCTAGTAAACTCAATGTGTTCCAACTCACAAGTAGTCAAAACAATTTAAGGTGAATTTTTTGAAAATTTATTTATTTTCTAACTCCAAACATCATAAAAGTCAAGTTTATAAGTTCACATCACTTAATAGAGCTCTCATGTTTTACATTGCACGAGATTCGCCAAAGCTCACAGACTCACAGGACAGCTAGAAAATGCAACAGCAGTAATGATGAAAAGGCAAACGGAGCAGACTAACGGACAGAAAAATATCTTTATAAGCTGAAACTGAGGTTAATGAACGTTTGTTTTGATCCTGGATCGCTCGGATTGACCACGTGTGCAGAATGTAGTCATTCAGGATCTTTTCATCGTATAATCTGACAAATAGGACACACATCTGTAATAAAATTCATCCATGATTTTATACAGTGTGAAGAGTAATGAGACCCCACACCGTATATCGGGCTATAACGAGACGGTTGTCCTTTTGACCTTCAGATTTTATCTATACGAAGTATATGAAGCCTGTACCTCTTCTTGCATACGCTCCATATTGCATCGTACGACTTGCAGTGTCTGTGCATACAGTGTAGTGTCAATATTTGCGCTCCATAAATAGAGTTTTGGATAAAAATTAATCCAGTCTCTGAGCACTGTGAGTGCTTCCTCAGTAGATGTAGTGTGTAGTGAGTTTTCATTAAACGCTCCTCTATCAGCATTCCACTTGGGCACTGAGGTAATCTGTACAGAACGTCTTTCTTCATCTTTTAATGCCGCTCTGATGGCGTTTATGGCGCGAATGTGACAACCCTGAGAGCTGAAATGCAGAACGGAATGAGAAATGTGCTTCTTAAAAAGCACAAGGTCGCTCTTGAGAAATTACAAACTGCTGAAAGGCTCCAGCTCTCTCTCTCACACACACACTCACACACACACACAATATAAAAGCACGGAACAGTGCTGCAGGTCTCATTTTGAGTGTTTGAATAAACATTTGTTTGCATGGTTGCTTTTTAATCAGTGAGCTACAGATTTTTGCGCAATATTATATCATTGTGTCAGTTGCTTTTTTACAGATTTAACTTCCAGAGGGAGAGAGTTTTACAGCCTTAGTTGATGAAAAAGATCAGAGTTGAACGGACAAACCGGCTCGAGCTGACAGGAAGTCTACTGTAACTCTAACAACCACTCTTTACAAACGCTGTTAGCAGAAAAGCATCTCAAAGTGCAAAAGACATCAAACCTTCAGGTATTCAGACCACAGTGTGTTACTATTATCCATAAAAATATCACATATTCTTCATTCAAATGTCTGATGTGAGCATGAACCGAAGCTTTATCTATATGTACATGTACAGCATCTTATCCAGAGCGAAGTACAAAAGTCTCTATCGATGAATACATCAATACTGGTTCTCTTAGATCACAGATTCAGCAAAGTCTAAAACTCTGTTAGAAGGAAATATAGCACAGGGATAATCAAATAATCAGAAAAACAAACAAAAAAGTGCTTGTTTGTCAGGAAGAGCTAGGGCTTCACCCGTCAGTGACTCGACATCTAGGGGAAGTTCATTCCACCACCTCAGTGCCAGAAGAGTCTCAATTAGTATCTACCCTGTACCCTGATAGATGGTGTTATCAGTCGAGTAATGCTGGAGGATCAGAGCGAGCGAGCTGCAGTGTGAGGAGTGATAAGAGCTTTGAGGTAAGAGGTCACTGGTCCATTTCTGGATTAAATAAAAAAAAATAGTATCACCTAGAAACCATCCAACCAATCAGGTGGGACAAGATGGCTGATCAGTAACTGCGTATTTAATTTTAAAGATCTTCATTCAGGCAGGATGTCTTTTTGGGAGCTGAATTGAACCAGAATGAATGACCTTTAACAGGACTAACTATTTTGCTGTGTCCCAGTTCACTCACTTTCACTATGACCTAAAAGTATATACTTTATTTGTGGAACAGAAGAGAACGTTGTTGCCTAGTTACCCACACCATCACCTTTAACCCTTCTGTGGTGTTCGGGTCAAACTGACATAAAAGAAAAGTCTTTCGCATTTATTGTATTTTAGAGAGCTGTGTGATTGCAATAATCTTTTGTTTCTCGTGCTTCTATTGTTCTTCACCACGTGCATTTCACGAATCAGGTCAAAACAATGAACATTTAATTGAAATACTGATCCATTTCATTTTTTCTCCCTAGATTTATTATAATAGATTTTGTTACACAAATGATAACATTAGCACCAAAACGCATGACACTTTCATTGTTAATGTGATCTAGTCATTTCAAACATTAACCCTAACCATTGTATACATTTGAGATGAAGACAATATGTGTAAAGGAAATTTCATGCGTAATTTTTTATAATTTTATTTCTGTAGTTCTTTTAAATCCCCAATAATCCCAGGGATTAGGGATTAATACAAATGCATTTAAATATAAGTCTAATATTAGTCTATATTTCTTATGTTCTGTAAAGCCGATTTGAGATGATGTCCATTGTTAAAAGTGCTATACAAATAAAATTGAACTGAATTAAATAGAATCAAATAGAATAGAATTGTTTTGAATAATGTTCTGGGTCAGTTTGACCTGAACAGTATCGAAGGATCCAAAGAGTGAACATAACCCACAGGTTACACCAACTCTTTGTCACATTTCACACAGATCTCTGTGCACTAGAACATCTAGGCACAAAAACAGTCCCCCCCCCCATGCCATCTCCATCTTAAACAGCTAACACAGGAATTATTACCTGTATTCTGTAATTCATTTCTGTAATTCATTCTCCATCTCTAATTACTGCCTCTTTGTCAAATACTATGTACTATTTATATCATCATATTATTCATCATCCCCTCAATTTATTTTTCTACATTTCTGGCATTTGGCAGAAGCCCTTATCCAGATTGACTTACTTTTTATCTCATTTTTTATATAGCTGAGCAGTTTGTGGTTAAGGGCCTTGCTCAGGGGCCCAGCAGTAGCAGCTTGGTGGACCTGGTATTCAAAACTCACAACCTTCTGATCAGTAGCCCAACACCTTAACCACTAAAATTTCATTTACTTGTTTCACGAAACTCCCCCTCCGTCAAGCAAGAGATTGTGGGAAATAGATTTTTTCAAAGCATGGACAACTTTTCAGCTAGCAGAAATAGTAGACCATCCTGGGACCTCTGAAATCATAACAGTCATAACATCATTGGAAAATATGGGACACTGATAATCTAGGATAATATTTAGTACGAATAGTAAGAGTGTACTGTAACAATGACACAGGTGGAGTGGATGTGGGATCCATGTGTGGAGTTTTATTAAGAAATCGTGGCATACTAATTCAAATTCAACAGGAAACAGGAGTCCAAAAATCAGAAAATTGCAATCAGTGTGGTGACAAATCCAAATACACACCGATATTTCCCTTCAGGGATTGCCACAGCGAATCATCTCTCTCCACCTATCTTCTGCATCCTCAACACTTACACCCACTAGCTTCATATCCTCATTTATTACATCCATATACCTCCTCTTTGGACTTCCTCTTTTCCTCCTGCCTGGCAGCTCCATGTCCAACATTCTCCTGCCAATATACTCACTCTCCCTCCTCTGAACATGTCCAAACCATCTTAATCTGGCCTCCCTAACTTTGTCCCCTAAACGTCCAACATGAGCTGTCCCTCTGATGTACTCGTTACACACAAGACAAAAGTAGAAATCGAAAAACAGGAAAATTGGTCATACACAGAAAGCAAATGAGATCAGTTATAGTGCAGGTAAATACTTTGCAAAGAGTGAACTGTGAGTGTGTGGTATATAGACAGGAAGTGGAAACTGCATGCCCCGGAAGTGTCGGTATTCTGGCTAGGGTTCCCTCTGGTGGCGAGGAGGGGAATGTGCATAGGATATCATTACAAAAAGAGAATCAGGACACAGAGCTAGTTTTTCCCAACAAACCTGCTTATTGGTTTATTTCCAGCTCTGGTACTTGATAGCAACCAGTTTAAAGCTAATACTTTAATTATGGATCAGCAAGAATTATAATAATTATTGTCCTGATTACCCAGGATTAAAATATTACTCATTAATAAACAGTAGGCTAAATTATTAGTATCCGACACATGGATAAACATTTATTCCAGTCGTTTGAACAAGCTGCAGCATGTGGCCCTGTGTGTCAGTGTGTTATTACCGCCACTCGACAAGGAGAGAGATTAATTACCTCTGCGGTCATCTGAGAATGTTTAGCAGGATGACTTTAATTGCACTGGGAATTTTACAATCAGCTTTTGTGCGTTTCTTTTTTTTTATTGATTTTCTGACAGAAGTACACATCAGGGAAATATCATTCAACACGAGCAAAGCTCTCAAAGTCTTATGAAAACGGATCCTGAGTGCTATTAGCACTGCCGTTGTGAGCAAACACAATGTTTTTGCATCCACTTGGAATATTAAGCGTTAAGATTTCATGTGTGATGGATTCAGGGATGCGGCTGGCGTTTTCATGGTTCAGAACAACAACAACAAGCCTTTTTTGCTACAATGCCAGCATCAACTAGTTGAATTATGATTCACTGAACAGGATCTAGTTAATCATTTAAGTATACGGCTCAAACGTGTCATTTCCTGTGTGATAACAGAATAGACTACGACAATTTTGACGAAAAGATGAAATCTTCCCTTAACGAAAGATTTAAAATTTCTCTCTAGAGCCTCGACTTGATTCATAGCTGCATAGTGGCATGTTCACGGAGTCCTGCTGATGATGTCACAACTACAATCTCACGCCGCGACTAATTAATGCACAGGAACGAGATCGTAACGCACGGATGTGACTTGGTAACGCGTGGGAATGAGATGTGAGAAAGGCTCGATCATCGCGTCGTTTCCTCAGACTGGAGTGAGTGTGCATATTTTATGGTTAGCTAACAGGCACTTTGGGGCGAGATGATGTGGTAAGAGATCTGCTCTGGTGTTCTTTAAAACGAAATCACGCTAAGATTTAAGTGAAACTTTTCAAATTGCTTTACAACTGCCTTAAAAGTTGATCCGTATTTTCAGATTTGTCACACTGACTTGACAGCTCTATTTTATCTCATTCTTGTCAATCACAGCACAATGAAATGTCTTCATTATTTTGCACATTATAGACTATTTACAGAAAAAATTGATGATTCTGGCTGAACGTTTCGGTTTGAAACAAGCAAGCCATAATCAGTTCTGCTTGTGAATCGGATACCTGCTGTTAAAATACACCGGAATGAAATCTTTAAATGTAGTTTTCTCTTTTTAAACGTTTATGGCTAACCTGATTTACGCTGTAGTTGAAACATATACAAAAGAGAAATATATTTGAGTTCAGGAATAATATTTTTTAGAGTATATATAGTAAAGAATTGAAAGAAAATGACAGCACATGGTGCCATACATATATAAAGTTCAATATATTTTAAATCCCAGCCCAGTGTTACATCTCCAATCGTCCAATTATCTTGTGTATACTCTATTACCACCATTATGTCACCTTCTTCAGCATTTTAAACCAGTTTGAACCAGATATCAGTCGTAGTCTCTTCTCAAATCATGCCCAGAACAATACCTCCTGTTCTTCTCTTTCTACCTCTCCTGATTAGGAGTCATCCTTCCTTAAGTCCATGTTGAACACTAGTTTAGACAAGAGAACTCCTCACCCTCCTCATACTGGTACAACTGGGCAACCTGGCAGCACTCACATGCCAAGTTCATGATTCTGAATAAAATTCTGAGAGATCTTGCCATCTGAGGATCCACAACAGGAGCATGCAAATCCTATCACTGGTACTATTGGTAATGAATCAAAAACCTGATCCAGAGTGGAACAGAGAGCTCCATGAAGACATGGTGTGGAGGTGAGGGTTGGAGTAGAAGAACTGGAGTGTCCTGCACAGAGCCCTGACTCTGACTCAACCCCAGTGAACACCTTTGGGATGAACTGGAACTGGAGCCTCATCAACATCCTAACATCAGTGTCTGATCTCACCAATGAATGAATGAATGAATGAATGAATGATCACACATCCCATCCAATGTCTAGAGGAAAACCATCCCCCAAGAAAAAAAATGGAAGCTAATTACAACAGCAATAAATGAATATTATTATGTTCTTAATAAATCAGGGGTCCACGTCAAACCTTTGGTCATATAGTGTGATTGTTAATTCAGAAATTTCTTGTTAACTATTAAGTTGCTTTCTAGTATATCCAAATCTTATACCGAGATCTAATTTCTGGAATTATGAAATGCATGAATTGTTCCTAATCTTCTACTGTGTTTATTCAGAAGTCTCATATTAAATATATTTGCTTGGATATAAGATCTGAGATATAATTAAAAGATAAGAAGGGATTAAAGCGGCACACTCCTCACTATCACCGTAATATTTCCCTAAAGCTAGGGCAAATATTTCCTGGTATAATTATCAGCTCTTTCTGAAAAAAGAAAGAAAAAGAAAAAGGAAAAAAAAATGCAGCTTTATGAGATGAATAATAAAACTCCTCATATGAAATAGTTTAATGCAAAACGCTGGTTACGGTTCCCACATGACGAAGTTCACTCATACATATCGGCGATAATAATAACAGGCTCTGGTGTGAGGGAGGAGTTTCATTTCTGCTGAATTATTTAGGAACCAACTCGTCCTTATTGCCGTGGACGGGACTCCCGGTTGTGGTGACTTCAGTTTTCCATCATTTAACACTTCATGAATGGATTCCTAAGCAGCTGGTCAGTAAAACATGATGTATATAAGCGCTAAAATGTGCTCTCGTGTTAAACGTTATTCACATTAGATGATATAATTCTGCGACTGCTTGAAAGATTTCATAATTTTTCATAATATTTACCACACTTTTAAACACTAGGGGTTGTGCTATTGAAAATGATTAAATTATTATTATAGAAAGTTATTAAATGAATAAAAAGAGAAAAAAAAACATATACCATGTTAACGAGAGCATAAACTCATCTATACTGATGATGCACAAATTTATTTGCATCACACTACAGGTTCGGCTCCTGTGTGTGTGTGTGTGTGTGTGTGGTGTTTGCATGTTCTCCCCATGCTTCAGGGTCTTTCTCAGGGTTCTCCAGTTTCCTCACCCTCTCCTGCTGATTGTAGTCTCTAAATTGTCTGTAGTGTGTGAAAGGGTGTGTGAGTGTTTATGATGCGTTTGAAGTAGTTTGGGATTAAAATGATACTCCAGTGTCCTGATACGAGGATCACATGCAGACATTTACACCAGCTAATTAAGGGAAAAATGATGATGATGTGAGGTCAGTGGTGTCCCACAAGGACGTACACCATGTCCTTCATGGTTCATGATTTTCTTAAAGTAGCCAAGTAGAAATCTGCATTTTCCTTTATCAGGATTAATGAAACACACACACACACACTATCACCGCTAGCCATCAATATGACACATGAAACATTTATGCAGCATGTTCACAGCCCTCAGCCTTTTCTTAAATTATACAGCCCCGCTGTCGTTATGAAACAGGAATCAAGCTGGTCTCAGTAATTCAACTCCTATGAGCCGCATATTCTTTTCCTGAGGAAGTGCACTAGAGATGAAGTGCACTTCTCACGCTACTTGACCGTTAAGGAAGGTCAAGAGTGACACAGCGAGGAACAGGACAAGTCGTGATCGTCTTGACGAGGGCTGTGGCTCTTCAGAAGGATGATTGAAGGAGAGGATGAGATCCAAAGCAGGATTTCTTCAGTGTGGAAAAATCTGACGTGATTTCTAATTTCTGCTCTAATGTACAAACTCGTATGCGAACATTATATATCTATGGCAGTGTGAAAGGATTTCTGATTCTCACACACACACCTGAGGTGTCTCAAATGTCATACTTTGCACTATATATGATAAACTATATACTGTCTGTAACAGGGGTGTCTAATCTTATTCACAAAGGGTGTATATACACTACCAGTCAAAAGTTTGGACACACCTTTTAATTCAATGTTTTTTGTTTAGGGATTTATTTTCTACATTCTTGAACAATACAGGAGATTTCAAAACTATGAAATAACACACATGGACTTAAGTAATCCGTATGTAATGACAGCAAAAAACAGTCCGTTGTTATTTTAAGACACGAAGGTCAGGTGTTCTGGAATAGTTCTTGCAAGAACAGTATTGTCAAGTGCATTTGCAAAACCCATCAAGCACCATGATGAAACTGTCTCACATGAAGACCATCCCAGTAAAGCAAGACCAAAACTGACCTCTGCTCCAGAGGAGAAGTTCATTTAGAGTCACCAGCCTCAGAAATCACCGATTAACAACACCTCAGATTAGAGCAATTATGAAGGCTTTACAGAGCATCAGTAGCAGACATATCTCAATATCAACTGTTCAAAGGACATTATTGTGTATTTCGGCCACCTTCAGCATTGTTTTACAATGTAGAAAGAAATAAACATCAGGAAAGACCATGGAATTAGAAGGTGTGTCCAAACTTTTGACTGGTAGTGTATAAGTGCAAGTTTTCATTCCAATCGTCCAGGAGCTTCTGTTTGGACATGTCTAATCAGCTGATTTTGGCTTATACTGGACCTTTTGCTTGGATGGAATGAAAACCTGTGTCCACACCGTATACCCCTGATATATATTTATATATAACTTAGTCTGAAGAACAGTAAGATGTCCATTTACAAAGAAAAAAGACTTTTCCTGTGCTAAAACAGCCACAGAAAGTAGCGTTGAATTTAAAACTATTCAGTCTATTCATTTAATGATCAGATCTTGTTCTAATGTTTGCTAGTAGATCAAAAAGAAGAGAACTGATGTAATTACATAAAGCGCATCTTTAACAATCTTTACAAATCCAAAGGCAGCTTTTTGTAAATAAGGATTGTTAGCAAGCTTAAATACATATTTGGCAACATTAACTAGCCAGCTAGATACCTCGCTAGCTATCATGCTAACATTAGTCAATAAAAACATTTTATATAGCTACCAGCGCTAGGTGGCTTTCTTTCTTTTCTTGTTCTTTTTAACATTGAAATACTAAAAAAATAACTTGCTAGTTGTTTATAATTCAACCCATCAGCAACTAACTGGCTAGTCATCAAGCTGGCTAACATCCTAATGCTAACGTTCAGAAGAGATTTGTCTGTACACCTCATGGGGCAGTGTACTGTTTCACCATTAACAGAAAAATGAGAAAGAAAGAGCCTACTATTATTTAGTATTTTTGCAGTGTGTTAATATTAAGAACACTTTTTGAATGATCACAAAGTTAGCAAAACACTCCATGTTTTCATTAGCAAAGGGATGAACTAGCTGTTCTAACCAGTGAATTAGCAGTGTTACGCTCTGTGTATTCGTTCACAGTTATTAAATTTAGTCTTAACTTTCATGTGTTTATGATTTCCTCTGCTCATTATATGACCTCTGATATGAAGCTTGGCACCTGTCTTCTTCTTTTAGGACCTGCTTCTTACACACACACACACACACACACACTTAAGCAAATAAGGATTTTTCCAGCCAGTTTTAAGTAAAGGGAAGTAGCAGAGGCATGTGGGGAACTTAAAATGTCATGAGTGTTTGGTGGAAAGGTCATTATTTGAGCAAATAAGGATTCTTCCACCAAAGTTTGCGATTAAGGGGGCAGGAGCGTAACTTAAAATGCCTCAGTGACTATCCAGCCAACTATATTTACTTCTGTAAGTATAAAGTCAGACATCGGACCGGATTGGGGTGTGTTATTACACAAATGATTCATGTGTTAAAATGCTTCAAGATATTTTTCACATTTTCAGGTTAAGAGTGACTTGGGTTCGAACGACCATTACAGTGGAGGTGTGTGTATGTGAGACTGAGTGTGCACTTCGCTGGCAAACCCAGTCATTAAGGACATGATGAACGGACTTTCCTGCAGTTCGTATAGAAAACAAGAACAAAGCAAATTAAAGCTCGTTGTTTCCGTCAGGACAGGAGCTGTAATTATCCAGTCCGATTCCCAGCTGTTGATCATGTGACTAACGCATTGAACGCTAGAGGAACGCTCCGAAAATAATCAACATTCCTTGAGGAAACCCTCCCAGTGATGGCAAGCATGTCTCCCGAGCCAGGAGCTTTCTAGCAACTAGTGTGATTTCTTTTGCGATCTGCAAAACACCACTTCCTGTTTTATATATCCTGATTTTCTAAAGCTCCTCCCCAGGAACGCCTCTGATGGTTGTTTGCACCTGTGCCTACTGTGTCTCACTCCGCGTCTCAGTGTGCTATTTATTAACGTTTTCATTCATGTATATAATGTTTATGTTAATGTTAAAGTATTTATGGTTCTGTGGTTATTCTGCCTGTGTAATACTACATACACTATAGAGATGAACATTTCTCATGCATCTTTGTGGTCAAAGCTGCAGTACAGATATTCAGAACAATACTTTTTATTAAAAAAAATAACCAAAGATATCAACACCACAAGCTCTAAATATGCAATGTTATTTAATGCTATTGTAATACTGCTTAATTTCAGTTAAGGTGTGGATTTTCTTCAGCTAGATTGCCTTTATTTTTGTCACATATACATTACTGCACAATGCAGTTCTTTTCATCGTGTATCCCAGCTTTGGAAGTTGGGGTCAGAGCTCAGCATCAGCCATCAGCCTCTGGAGCAGAAAGGGTTAAGGGCCTTGCTCAGGGACCCAACAGTGGTATCAACTGTGGTAGTGCTGGGCAAAGTAAAAGAAGTCTAGCGATAATCAGCCCAGAGGGTTGGATGGATGGGTTTATGATTTTTCTTCAGATTATTGACCAGTCGATCACAGAGGTCAGTGTCAGCACTGCGGCTCCTCTAACCATGTCCAACTGCAACACTTTAAAAGAGGAGGTCATAGCAGACATCATAACAGGTTAAAGTAATCTTAAAACTAGACAAATGTATCTTCTATTTAATCTAATTGCAATAAACCAAATATAAAATCATCAGCTAATTTTCAGCATGAATTTCTGTAAATAAGAAAAATGATCTGCTAATACAGTAGGAAAAGTAGTAAAATATGTCTAGGAATCAGCTTTAAAAATCTGACTTTCGCTTTATTGTAATCTTATAATATTAAACAGTTGATATATTTGTCTAGATTAGAGCTACCACATGCTAAGATGTCATTGTTCTACAGTGTGTATTTGTTCTATTGGTATAAAATCGACAGCGCTTACCTATAATTCAACATTTGCTAGACAGTGTGGCACAATTAGTTTCACTAAACAAAGCCAAGAACTCTAATTTCACAGGAAAACTCCATTTGACCCAAATGGCGGATGATAAACCGCAGACTGCCAGCAAACATGGGGGATGATCTTGTTTACTCGTCAAATTCTGTAGACAAAAAAAACCCTCTTATATAACGTTTGAAGACAAAATTATGTGCTGTAAAAAAAGTCAAAAGTGTGTTTGTGCGACTGGAGGCTGGTGCATGGAAGTGAAAATACACAAGAATCGATTCTGAAGCTTGTGGCAAGAAAAGTGTGAAAGCGATATGAGGGCGGAGCCTCGAAGGTTAAAGGACTCATTATTGACATATTTTGAACTACTGTAAACGGCCTGGTTTATTGACCTGTCTGAATAAATACAGCGGATATAAAAAAAAAGGTCTACACACCCTTATTTAAATGGCAGGTTTTTGTGCTGAATTTTTATATGTACTGTAAATCATTTATTTGGATTTTTTTGTCCAGTGGTATTCATTTCTAAAACTGTTCTATCGAAAACCTTGAATCTGTAACGTAACCAATTTACTGAAGAAAATATTAGGGTTTTTTTAGGCACGTTCGTCCTCGCACTCTTTGTTCTCTCAGATACGAACCTGACACCTAAGAGCATCCAGCTGACAAGGCCGTCATGTTCATCGTCGGAAAAAGCTGTGAAATGTCAGAGCAGAAGCAAGAGACTAGGTCTTTATTTCAGCAATGGCTTTAAAATAAAACGTGAAAAGAGGAAAACTAGCAAAGCAATTACAGACTTTTTTTTTGTTTCTGCCACATCAAGCATTCAGGCCATGCTTATGCAGAGAAAGTTTCGGGAGCCATGTGAACAGCCGTGGTTTCTGAGTCATAAGGACAAGCGGGTCAGTGCAACATTTAATGCGCTTTACTTCTACCATTTCAGAGAAAAAAACAAGTATGTTTCGGGCAGACGGCCAGCTTGTAACTGAGACGTAATGATATTTCCCCGGTGAAGAACTAAGTTAAATGGATCTTTTAATGTCAACACATCTTGAAAATGGCCATATACCATGATTGTGTTGGCAAGGCTAATTGAATCGCTTTGCTGTAATTTGTAATTGTGTTAAGATTTCTCAGGTGTATATGGAACAAAGTCTTATATTTTATATTTGGTGCTTTTTTTAACACAAAACCCAACAAGTAGAACAGACGATTTTGGTCCCGTCAGTCGAAGATGTCTTCTCTACTAATATGTAGAAATGAAAATATAAAAATTCATCAGTAAAACTATCCAAACCTCCATCCGTTCGGCTCTGCTATCATGATATGCATATACAAATATCCCTGGAAAGTGTCTATCTTGCTATACATTTACCAGCCACTTTACGAGGAACAGCTGTACACTTTCATTCTCATTCATGCAATTATCCCAATCACTCAACCGTGTGGAAGGAGTAATATACATAAAATCATGTATATACAGGTCAAGGGCTTCGGTTAATGTCCACATCATCCATCAGAACGAGGGAGAAAATGTGATAGGAAGACTACAGTACATCAAACAATCACTCTTTACAACCATGGTGAGAAGAAAAGCATCTCACCATTCACAACACATCGAATGTGAACCATAAACCACAGCAGAATACCACATCAAATTCTACTCTCTCAGCCAACGGGAATCAATGCTAATTTGATGCATTGATTTCTTGAAGGAAGCAAAAGTATTTACCCACATAGAACAGAAAAGAAGAGAATTTAGTAAAATATGTCTGGAAATCAGATTAATAATCTTATATTTGTTTATTTAAAATCTTATTATTAAGAAATAGCACATAAATGTGACTAGATTGAAGATATTGTGACTAAGATGTCATAAAGTGTGTATTTGGAGAAAAGATGGTAAAAACTAACATGGCGTCCTGTTGATATGAACCTGAAAGGGCTGACCCATGATGCAACATTTGCTAGACAGTCCACGATAACTTTTATTAAACAATCTAATTTCACAGAAAAAATCAATTTGACTGACATGACGGATGATGAACCGCAGACATTCAAAAGGAGACACAAGAGTCAGACTGCAACCTTCAGGATTCTGAAGCTTGTGGCCAGAGAAGTGTGGAAAAGAATATGTGGACGGAGCCTCTGGGGTTAAAGAGTAACATTACTGGTGCATACGGAGTTACTGTAATGGCTCTCATGGCCCAGTTCATTAACCAGTCATGAATAAATACAGTGGATCTAAAAGGTCTACAAAGTCTACTGTCAGCTAAGAACACTAAACAGAACAGTAATATTTGTTTCCAGAGGAATTTCCAAAAATATTGATACATTTTTTTTAAGATTTATATAAGTACATGGTATCTTCTTGATTAAACAATAATCTTTATAAATTCATTTTCCAGCAGAGTTTCCTGTGAAAGTATTTCTCTTGAGAATCACAGCAAAATTAATATTTTAGATATTAATCTAAATAATAATAATTCATCTATAAATATGTCATATTTTATAAAATATATAATATCATAATATATAAAATAGATTTTATAGTTTATAGAGTTCATACAAAAAATAAAGCGTCTGTTAAAGTACATTTGAAAAATTGAAAACCAGCTGATAAAAATGATCATTATATATAATATAAAATTCTAAAAAATTATGTATCTGTTTTTTCTAATGACCCTATTCACATGTAGTGTCTTGCATTAAGTGGATTTATTCTATACTAAAACCTGAATGCGTTTTTTTAAAGGTGTGGGATCTTTGGTGATTTACGTCATTTGATGACCAGTTTGCTTTCCATGCCAGAAACACATTAAATGAAGCCCCCTGTGGGAACACACTTGATGACTTCATCATCCATTCATAGGGAACACAAGCTGCTGAGATAAACTACCTAATACCTGACTCCCGAATGATTATAGGAATGTCTTGCTTCATTAAGATTCTGGGGCTTTTATTCTGCATATGGAGATCAATGCAAATGTATGAAATTTAATAAAAAAAAAAGCAAAGAAAGCCATTTAATATTTTTGATTATTGTTGTGTTTTATATTTTTGAGCTTGCAAAAACAATTTCAAAGACAAACACACTTTTAAGCATCCTACTATAAATGAAACAATATGTCCACAATTACACTGCCCCCAGGGATGACACCTGCTCCTATTGATGAGCCACCACCTCCCCTATAGATGACACCTGCCCCTCTGGATGAGCCGACCAGCTCCCCCTATAGATGAGCCACCACCTTCACATGGATGACAAAGGGCCCCAATGGATGAGCCACTAACGCCCCATGGATGACACCTGCCTCTATAAACGAGCCACCACCTCCCCAATGGATGACACCTAGCTCTATGGAGGAGTCGCCACATCCACAATGGATAACATCTGCCCTTTTGGATGAGCTACCACCTCCCTCATGGGTGACACTTACCCCTTTGGACAAGCCGCCAGGACTGCAATGGATGAAACCTGCCCCTATGGACAAGCCGCCAGATCTGCAATGGATGAAACCTGCCCCTATGGACAAGCCTTCACCTCCCCCATGGATGACACCTGCCCCTACATTCAAGTCGTCACTGCCCCTAAGAATGACACCTGGCCCTATGGACGAGCCACCACCTCTCCATGGATAACACCTGCCCCAATGGATGATACCTGCCTCTTTGGATGAACCGCCAGCTCCTCCAATGGATGACACCTGCCCCTTTGGATGAGCCACCACCTCCACAATGGATGACACTTGTCCCAACGGAGAAGCCACTACATTTTTAATGGATGAAACCTGTCCCTATGGACAAGCCTTCACCTCCCCAGTGGATGACGCCTGCCCCTTTGGATGAGTTGCCACTGTTCCAGTGAATGACACTTGCCCCATAGACAAGCCGCCACCGTCCCCATGAATGACACCTGCCCCTGTGGACAAGCCATCACCGCCTCAATAAATGACAGCTGCCCCTATAGACAAGCCTCCACAGGTGGACTTGATGAGAAGAGAGCCTCAAGATGCTGATAAACTCAACCACATCATCCCTGAGACTTCCTCCTGCTCTAGTCTGCATTACCCTTCATCAATATCAGCCCCGAACACCACAGACTAATCTAAAAGCATCAATGCTTGCCTTGATGCAAAAGTGTAACAGACACCCTCGACCTGTCGATAAAACTGATCTGAGAGTCTGTGTGGAAAACCAGGACCGTGTCTCTAAGAAGATCTCCAGGGCTGTGAGTTACAGTTAGGAGCTTTTTCCACAATGGAGTCTAAAGTGCTATAGATCTACAATAACAGCAGCTATTTTTATATTTGTTCCATCTACACTCTAGAGATCTCCTGGCCAGGAATTTAATTAATACAGATAAAAAAAATCATCTTAGTTTACTAAATGTCACTTTTACACTTATTTTCGAAATATAACCAACAGCAGCACCTTAATGTAGTGCGCTGGGTCGGGAAAGCGCAGAGGAAATACAATAGCAGATGTAACAAAGTGGATCATCTTTTCTTCCCCAATCGATAGTTTCTGCAGTTTGTGATGAATGTAACTCAATGCAGCATAAAAGTGGACTGTCTAATGTGCAATAAATAAATAAATAAATAAATAAATAAATCTTCCAATTTTAAAAGAAATCTTCACATCTGCTTTTTATCCTTCACCAAGAAAACTTTTTTGTGCCTGTAGGTAAACATGGTATTGAGT
Organism: Hemibagrus wyckioides; assembly: GCF_019097595.1. Taxonomy (NCBI): domain Eukaryota; kingdom Metazoa; phylum Chordata; class Actinopteri; order Siluriformes; family Bagridae; genus Hemibagrus; species Hemibagrus wyckioides. Next base: position 10,533,789 of record NC_080721.1, on the reverse strand, counting down.
GTTCTTTATGTGGGATTGAGTATTTTCTTCACAAATCCTTCACATTTGTGATTGTGATCTTGCTCCATTACTGAGCTCATGTTAAGCTGAGGGAAAGGAAACAGGGCAACAAATCCTCCGTACACACCCCAGCTCTCTTCAAAAAAAAAAAAAAAAAAAAAAAAATTTTTTTCTTTATTCCTAACAAACTCAAAGTAATGTAGCCATGCATCAATAAGTGAGAATAAACTTGATGGAAAATCTTTATTATGAATTTCCTGTATTATGGAATTGTGATGGTTAGTAATTTGGTGAAATTTTGTGAGATGTAAAATAATGTTATGGATAAAACTCATGAAAAAAAAAAAAACGGCCTTTCTTCATTTGTACATGAATGGTTTATTTATTTTTTAAAATATATTTCTATTAAAATAACAGCTGAAAAAAACCCACATTAACCCCATATTGTTTTATAATACTTTTGGAATATTCTTATTTATTTTACACAATTTGTTTTATAAGGTGCTGCTTCGTTTATTATTACTCAGCATTGCACTAATTTGAAAAATGTGATAAAAAAAATTTCTATTTTATTAAAATCTGGAGTGTTTAAAAATAATTTTTGGTCATGAAAACAAAACAAAAAAAACAACAACTTTGTGATGAGTGAATTATATCCGTAGGAAATGTAAAGAATTTTTTTTTTTTAATTTTGCATTTTTTCTGATGGAATTATTAAAGGGTTAAAGGTGCTGAGTACCAGAATTATTTATCCCGTGGCGTGATTTATTTATTCTTTATTTATTTTATTTTATTTTATTTTTTTTGTCATGAAAACAAATTGAACACAGTTGCCATATCTTCTTTAAAAAGAAAAAAGAAAAGAAAAGAAAAAAGATTGAAGCCATGCTGTGGCTTGAAACGTGAACGTCTCAATCCGCTGTCAGTGTTTTTCAGTCTTTTGCAATAAAAAAAAAATAATCTTATCACCACAACCAATCTGTGACTGATCTATTTTTTAATTTTCTTCTATGAGCCTCATTAGCTTTTAGTGCAATTATGCACTCTTCAGCTACATTACCACTGAAAGACTGCAATTAAAAACCATCAGATGTTGTTTAAAACCACTTAGTCTGTGCACCTGTTACATCTGTATCAAAAACGTGATGCGTGAGGCTTTAGATGATCCTAAGCACCATGAGGATTTTTCAAACTCATGTCTATTGCTAGGGTTTTTTTGTTGTTTGTTTTTGTCTTGAATGCTTTTTCAAAAGCAAACCGAATTACAGTAAGGTTTCATCTTTAACCTTAAAGCGTTTTATTCGATAACTGCTAGCAAATAATCATTAACAACATTAAAACTGAGAAATATTCAACAGGTTAGAAGGTCTGACTAATTCATGACGTTCAATACTGACTGTGTAAAGGAGACCCACGTGATGAATTGATGATCCGGGGGCGATTAATCAGCTAAACAAGAATCAGGGGAAAGAAGGAAGTATTGAGAAGCAGCCATAAAAATGCAAAAAAGTTGAACATTTCCACACACACACTTGCATTATTGCTCTGTTAAACAGCTCGGTAATCGCTCAAGCATAAAAAGTGAGATGTATTAGACTGTGATACTGGGATGCTCTTGAACCGGGAGCAATATCCATCTTTAATCATGAGAGTGAAGATTTAACAGTTTAAAAGCTTTATAGATTGTGGAAAACTGTAAACAACGCCCAGACGAAAGGCTCACTGGGGCTGTGCCGGTGCTAGAAAAGAATAATATTTGGTAATGCATTTATTATGATGTGAGAGGGAGACGGTATTTGATGCTAATGGAGCCACTGACTCTGTATCCCTCTTGAAGAAACGTGAAAAAGAAGCACCACAGATCTGCATAACCTGTCTAATCTTCTGGGCGTTCATTCCGGCGAGGCAAATAAATTTGCAAGCTGTTTAATGCTTATGGATTTAGTGATGTCATTAGCTATGCACAGTGAGCGTTCTAAGTGGCTTCAAGGAACTGATGAATGGCGTTTGCATGATTAAGGCTGATTTCTGGGCCGGTGAGAAACGTCTTCTCCATTTGTTCCAGACGCGAGGCAGGATGAATTCGCGGCGAACGTGGACGGACATGGTGGAGGAAGTGAAAAGGGAGGAGAACGTGGAGAAGAAAAATCCCTTATCGAAAATATGCACCTGCTCCTTTTGTGTCCGGACGTCAATTCGCCCACTTCCTCTCTCCGAGCCGACTGCGTTTATGTCCGAGCTTCTAAAAGAGGGTGGATGCAAAAACAGTCACAAAGCCAGCGAGAATTAGATTATGTGGGAGCTCAAATGTGAAACTGGATTAAAATTGTTGCTAATTGTTTTGCGACTAGCCTCCGACTTGTAGCATGTACGTGAGTTTAGACTGGGGGGGGAAGGGATGGTATAGTTAGAGTAAGCAGAATGAGACAGCTTTAAATGCATCTTCATAATGATAGCCCTGTTAACTCCGTTCAGGTCCAAATTAGAAATCTGCTAAAACGAAGACAAAGGAGCATGAGACACGGGCAGTAAAACGCTCTTCCTGTCTAATCCATTACTGCCTCCGTCTGTTACTTTAAAAGCTGAGGAGAAATCATTATTTATAGCAGACATCCGTCAAGGCAATGCCATTTAATTAACAAACAAACTGCGGTCCGCTGGAGGTTACAATCAACAGCACGTGATTGGCGCTATCTTAATCTATTGACGCGCCGAATGGTAATGTGACAAAAGATAAATAGCTGTGTGGATCACCTTCAGTTAAAAGGTTAACGGCGTGAAATTTTATTGATCAAACTCTGGGTCAATCCACTCAGCAGATGCAGCAGGGATCTATAGGTGTACAGTCCATACAACCAAGGCACATCTGAAAATGTTGTTTTTAGGTTTTCTTAGAAAATATCACACTGGGCAAACACTTAACCCATGACTTCCCAATCAAACAACATCTCAGCATCATGAAAACTAGATTAAGGGCGGTGGTGTCTCAAGTGGTTAAGGCTCTGGGTCGTTGACCAGAAGATCGGGGGTTCAAGCCCCAGCACTGGCAAGTTGCCACTGTTGGGGCCCTTGAGCAAGGCCCTTAACCCTCTCTGCTCCAGGGGCGCTGTATCATGGCTGACCCTGCGCTCTGACCCCAACCTCCAAGGATGGGCTATGTGAAGAAAGAATTTCACTGTGCAGTAATGTATATGTGACAAATAAAGGCTATTTCTAAGACTATGACCCAAAAAACATCATACACTTCTCAGGATGCCTGTTGGAAACCTAGGAATTTTGTTTGAACACTGCAGTCGTGTGAATGTGAAGTTTCTACATATTTTTTCTTATCAACACGACACAGTGAACACGGCGTAGTTTGGAGAGCAGATGTGTTTTTAAGGGGTTGAATAGATGCATTTTCAAATTGTGTACCTAGCCTTAGCATCATTATGTGCAACATAGCAGCTGTATATTAGTCTATCCCATTTACATTTACATTTCTGGCATTTGGCAGACGCCCTTATCCAGAGCGAATTACATTTTATTCCATTCCATTTTTATACAACTGAGCAGTTGAGGGTTAGGGGCCTTGCTCAAGGGCCCAGCAGTGACAGCTTGGTGGACCTGGAATTTGAACTCACAACCTTCTGATCAAACATCAATTTGTATTAAATATTGCTTTATTTTTTAATTATGGTCATATTTATTTTTTTTATGTATTTTTAAAAAATTGGTCAATATTCTTTATTTTTAAAACTTTTTTAATGTATTTTTTTTTTTAAATAATGGTCATTTTTTAATTATTTTTTAAAAAATTATTTCCTAATAAAAAAATTTAAAATGTGTAGTAATTTTGTTTTTTTAATTTAAGACCAATTTATTGCCATCATTTGTCTTTTTAAAATTTGTTTTTTATTTTTTATTTCAAAAAAAAAAGCTCTGTCATATGAAATGTTGTATAAATTTAGCTATAAATTATATGAACAATTTGTTGTATTAAAACATTCCTGTCATCATCATTATTATAATTATTATCATTATTATTTATCTATTTATTTATTTATTTATTACGGTTATATATCTGTGCATCTGAATAATTTAGTTCTCATTTACTTGGCACAGATTTAGTAGATAACATTAGCTTATTAACTATTAACAAAAGCATACTTTTGTATTTTTGTAAATTAAAGCCTATCAGTGCCCCTGATTGAGATGTCCAGCTGAAAGGATGTAGAACTCCTGTATTACTCTCCCTGTCGGTCTGTAGCTGCAGTTAAACTCTCCTCCAGTCCACCAGCACTGACAGAACGATCCATAAACATTGCTTAAAACCACTTCCTTCACACCTGTCACTGTGCTTTCAACTAAAATAGCTCTAGATAGATTTGGGAAATATGTGACTCATGACTCTGGGTACAGCGGCAGATCTCGAGCTGACAGCTGAAGCGCTGCACTTGTCATTCAGAAGATTTTCCGGGAGCATCAGGTGTCCGGCAGCGGAGGAGGCATAATATCCAAACCTCCACAGAGACTTAAATCATTCTGCCGCTAATCTGAATGTTTAATTAGCCTCAATGCCCAGCAGACTTTTTGTCCATCAAGCAAGATAAAGTGCTGGTGAGGGGGAAAAAAAAAAAGAAGCTCCCAGATGTGTGCAGTTTTGCATAAAAAGACAGAAATCTTGCGATCGGAAAAATGTCAGGAAAAAGTGATCTCACAAAGAGGTCGAAATTTAATGACTGAAATTCCTGTAACTGTATAAACCGCTCTGGTATTTTATGAGATATTATAAACATGGTTGTTCTTCAGTAATAAGATTTGATGCCATCTATATGAATGAGTATTCGGGAAGAAGCTGGGAGTTTGGGCGTGTTTTCGAAAGAACTCAGTTTAATTTTATTTGTATAGTGCTTTTAACAATGGATATTGTCTCAAAACAGCTTTACTGAACATAAGAATAATAGAATAAAAAGTTCAATATTAATATTAGACTTATTTGTATTCATCCCTAGTGAGCAAGCCTGAGGAGACTGTGGTGAGGAAAAACTCCCTGAGATGGTAAGAGGAAGAAACCTTGAGAGAAACCAGACTTAAAAGGAAACCTCATCCTCATCTGGGTGACACCAGAGAGTGTGATTATAAATAATTATAAACACCAGAGTGTGATTATAAATGATTATAAACCCTGAAGAGTGTGATTATAAATGATTATAAACACCAGAGAGTGTGATTATAAATGATTATAAACACCAGAGTGTGTGATTATAAATGATTATAAACACCAGAGAGTGTGATTATAAATAATTATAAACACCAGAGTGTGATTATAAATGATTATAAACCCTGAAGAGTGTGATTATAAATGATTATAAACACCAGAGAGTGTGATTATAAATGATTATAAACACCAGAGTGTGTGATTATAAATGATTATAAACACCAGAGAGTGTGATTATAAATGATTATAAACCCTGAAGAGTGTGATTATAAATGATTATAAACACCGGAGAGTGTGATTATAAATGATTATAAACCCTGAAGAGTGTGATTATAAATGATTATAAACACCAGAGAGTGTGATTATAAATGATTATAAACACCAGAGAGTGTGATTATAAATGATTATAAACCCCGAAGAGTGTGATTATAAATAATTATAAACACGGGAGAGTGTGATTATAAATGATTATAAACACCAGAGTGTGATTATAAACACCAGAGAGTGTGATTATAAAAGATTATAAACACCAGAGAGTGTGATTATAAATAATTATAAACACCAGAGTGTGTGATTATAAATGATTATAAACACCGGAGAGTGTGATTATAAATGATTATAAACACCAGAGAGTGTGATTATAAATGATTATAAACACCGGAGAGTGTGATTATAAATGATTATAAACACCGGAGAGTGTGATTATAAATGATGTTATTTCTACACTCATATCCACTCAGTTGGAGTTGTGTAAGCAGGAGCTCATGAGCAACTCATAAATTAGCTTAACATCTGAGTTCATCATAGATTCAACACCAACTCCTCCATGCTGAAGCCTTCAGATGCTCAATGATGGAGAAACAGCAGATGTAGAATATTATTTTGTGTATTGATTAGGAGCTTGTTATCCTCAAAGACCTCATGGGGTTGGCATCTTCTCTTTGAAGGTCTGATACCTTCAGGAAACGGAACACAACTGGACCTGGTACATCTCTAGATGCCTCGGGATGGGTAGAAAAAGATAAGTGGAGAGGAGTTAGTGTAGCTGATGATGTGCATTTGATCAGATGTACTGGAGAACAAGGTTATGGGATGTATTATGAAGAGATAGAAAAGATCTGATTCATTCTTAGAGTAGAATTTACACTGTTAGCCAGTTATAACTAGCGATACTATATTCAATATTTGACCTATCCTCAGTAACCTCAGATCGATATCTGACCAACTTTGTTCAGAATCTGCAGATATTTCATGAATTATTAAAATAATTTAAAAAAAAATACAGATAGACTATTTAAGTTTTATGTCTCAGAGTTACAGGCAAGTCTTCAGACTGCTAGACTATAAAAACATCAGTATAAACATAATATATTAATACACACTAATTGATTTATAAATCAATTCTATTAGTATATTTGTTCCAGCTGTTGCTTTTCAAATCAGTGCATCGTTTCAAAGCGTCTGATCATTACACCCCCTAGTTATAACACAATCTGTATTTGTATTATCCATATTTAAAGATTTTTTACTGCGGCTGTGTCTCAATCAGCTCCCTAATGCAATAGCCAGGGCACTGATTCTGGGAGTTTTAATGGCAAATGCACTGGAATATTATACTGTACTGGAATATTTTTGGGATAATATACCTAAAAACAACCACAAATCCAAGGAGCATCAATGCTCACTATTTTCCCTCACTGGAAATTATGTCATATTTTCTGAAGCGTCTCAAAAAATGGAGGACGAAGCTAGTCTCAGCAACTCCATCTACAAATACAAGTAGCTTATTGCCAACGATGCTAACCCTGTGTGGACTTCGAGGACGACAACACCCCCCTAATTAATACACACACTAACGTTCTACATATGCTGTATCTGCATCACACTGTACATGACTGCAGAAAGGACATTGTTCATATACCACACAGAATAATTCGTAATCACACTCTCCGATATCACCCAAATGAGGATGAGGTTCCCTTTTGAGTCGGGTTCCTCTCAAGGTTTCTTCCTCATACCATCTAAGGGAGTTTTTCCCTTATCACAGTCGCCTCAGGCTTGCTCACTAGGAATGATTTTGTCTAAAATCTAGGATAATGATCATTGGTAAAAGCGGCTATACAAATTAAATGGAATTGAATTGAATTATCATTGATTTTTAACTTTATTTGTACATATACACAATACAGTTTCGGTCCAATCCACTCGCTAGCTTATAATCCTGCTTGAAATACCATGACAGAAACACATGTGATTATGCTGACACATTTCTATAAAATATTTCATATGTTTCGCTAAGGAAATTCGCAGAAAACGTCACCAGAATCCCAATGTGTACTTGCCAATGCCTGAAATTGTGTATATGATTCACTAGCTAGGGAGCTAGAGAGCTGATTGAGATTAAGCCATGTTCAGTATCTTAGTAAGCTAGCTAGCTAGAGCAGACTAGCTTAGTATAATTTACTATGGAGATGTGTGTAGATTTGTGGCAAGCCAAGCGGAGCAACACTATTCCCTTTAAGCGGAACTTATACGGTATCATAGCTATCTAGTGTTTTAACTTCAAGCCAGTGCATTCTGTAGGTTAGTTTCTCGTGCAGGATCAGGAAGGATCACTCTTGTTGATCCTAATACTTACGGACTACAGTGCTGATGTATACATATTATTTATACAGTCTAAGCCATGAATAAATAATGCATCCCAAACCAGAAACCCCTGTACTAAAATCGTATGTCAGTACATTTTTGATGTCCTTATTATTCAGGCTTAATTCTTACTGTTTGGAACACAGCTTTGAATCCTCCTCCAAGGCTTATAGGCTTGCAGTTTAATCTGCGGCGTGCAGAACAACACGGCACAAACCACGGCCACGTTACAAAATGTTTATACGCAACCGGCTCTGCTCTTCCACCACACAGGTCAGGAAGTAGCTCCATTTATAGCTCCACAAAAGCTTTGACACTGAAACATTAATAAGCTTCATAATTACCATAAACGATGCTTAAATGCGTTCCCTGTGGCGCTCGTCAAGAAGAGGCTGCTGAAGTGGATTTCACAAACAAAACATCTACAGACACTAAAACATCTAATTTATGGACAGATTCAGGCTCTGGGAGTGTGGATGTTTAATGCTAGGTTAAAGATTCATGTTTAGCTTAGTGCTTATGGTTTATTAGAGCTTTTCTCACGTGAAATACCCGAAAATCACCCTGGGAATTCGTAAACTCTAGTTAAAAACAATTCTTAACAATTAATCCTGGCTGTTCATCAACTGATGTTAAACATCTGGCAACACAATGTAAAGTTAATATTAAAGAAGCCATGATAATCTTGCTTCTAAACTAAAAGTGCAAAATGTTCCAGGGTAAAAAGCAGGGTTTAGAATGATTTCACAAATTTTCCTATTCTCAAATGGACAAGATGATTAAATGGATGATTATAGAGATCAGAAAGCTGTTTCATTTCAATTCAATTTTATGTGTATAGCAATTTTTGTCAAGCATAACATTATGACCACCTGCCTAACCTTTTGTTGGTCCCCCTTTTGCTGCCCAAACAGCCCTGACCCGTCGAGGTATGGATTCCACTAGATCCCTGAAGGTGTGCTGTGGTATCTGGCACCAAGATGTTAGCAGCAGATCCTTTAAGTCCCGTAATTTGCAAGGTGGGGCCCATGGACTTAATGGCAATTTACAGGAATTAAAGGATACTTTTGATAGATACTGACCACTGCAGACCGGGAACACCCCACAAGAGCTGCAGTTTTGGAGATGCTCTGATCCAGTGGTCTAGCCATCACAATTTGTCCCTTCATCAAACTCGCTCAAATCCTTACACTTGTCCATTTTTCCTGCTTCTAACATCAACTTTGAGGACAAAATGTTGACTTGCTGCCTAATATATCCCACCCACTAACAGGTGCCATGATGAGGAGATCATCAATCTTATTCACGTCACCTCTCAGTGCTCATAATGTTATGCCTGATCGGTTTATAGAACAAAAAGTTCAAGATTGATATTAGACTCAAGATTAATATTATACTTCAATTTATTTGTATTTATCCGTAATGAGCAAGCCTGAGGCAACGATTTCCTCTGATCCAAGATAAATCATACTGATTTACAGGTGCGATCCGACACGAATATTTGCACTAATGATGTGCAAAGTAGAGGAAGATAAGTAATCAATGTCTTCTGCATTTAATCAATATTGAGTAACGAGTTTGTGTGTGTGTGCGTGCGTGTGTGTGTGTGTGTGTGTGTGCGCATGTGTGTGTTCTAACTGTTCTCGATAGCTGTGGTGACTTCCTGACCTCCTTGTGACGGTAGGATTACACACTGTCATGAAAGAGACAAATAAGTATAGCGAAGAGCAACAGCCAAGGCAAGACAACAAGCACAGAGAAATGCAGCAGGGGCCAACATTTAGGAGTAAAGGAAATAAAAGCTCTGGAATATAAAAACGTAAGCAATAACATAAATAGCATAAATAAATTTTATATAAATATATATAAAATATATATATACACTTTACTATTCTTATAAACAAAATTGCAAGTAAAGCTTACTCTAAGGAGTAGGTTTTGATGACGATACATTTTTACACTAAATATATTTCTATCTATATTTCTGTATTCCATATCTTTGGAGCAGTCATAATTTCAACAACCTTCCTGTTTATTCCGCTTTGCTCAAGTAAACGACTGACACAGGCGTCCGTAAACCACGTTAGGAAAACATCAGAGCCGAAATCAGAGACGAGTGCAGAGTTAGGACATTTTAAAGCTGAATCTATAATTGTGTACATGTGACTTCAGGGATTTCTGAATTATGGTGAGTGTGTGTGTTGGATATTGTGGTTAATCTGAAGAATATCATTTTTGTCAAGCGATACGCTCTTCATACAAAATCTCATTTCCTACAATCAGGAAGAAAAAAAAGGAGGTGCAATTCAGCATTCTTTTCATATTTCCTTCAAAAGCAGACGAACGCACAGTATGTATAACAAATAGAGCGTGTAGAGGAGCCATAAATGCAGCTTATATGATTACTATACTGCCGTTTATGACCCTGTTACCTCTAGTAATAAGAACAAGACACCTCAATCTTAATCACTGTTGTTAAGCCTATAATCAAATTTCACAAAACCCACACACACACACACACACACACACACACACAGACAGTCATTATCACACAGATATCTATAAAACAGACACTGGAGCCATCCTGCTGACTGTTTAGGAAGTGGTAAAGATTACATGTAATTTGAACAAATGATGGTTCGAAGGTAAATATTTTACGACTAGCAATTAAGGTCTTGTTATATGACTTTATACATGGGCTAGTAATAACTTTTGTTTAGTGCCGTCGAATGAGAAGGCAGCTACAGATGTTCAGTAGACATGATCAGAAAGAGAGTAACACTGTGTGCTGAGATTGATGATGAATAATCACCCTCGGAGTGGAGAACAGCAGCAAACACCCCCGCACCCCCCCGACCTCCCAACACCACAAAGGATTCTACAGTAACATCTGTAATCCTCTTCTGGTGCATGTAGGAAGCCTTATTAATGAGAGCACATAAAAAAGCGTGTTAATGTTAATAGGAATGAAAAGCTCAGGGTCGCACTGTGCTGTCAATAGCTGCCATAATCACAGAAATAAACAGAAGAAAATTCTGGAGAATTCTTGTTTTGAGCACCAGCAAAAAATGAAAAGAATGTAGCGCTCTATGACGAGAGGAAATGAACATGGTCTTCAACATTGGTGTTAAAATACCAAAATTCCTCTAAAGGAAGGAATGTGTGCTATTATCAGTTTGAGGACGAAACATTCTTTGAACTTCACCCTGAAAATAACAGCTTAGAGCTTCAAGTCATCAACCCAGTCATTAACCCATTTAAACAGTACTTTGGTTTCGACTTATGGGACCTTTTCACTCGGTGTAAATAAATGAATGAAGGCTGTGAGTCTGAAATAAAATAACTCTGTTGGCTTTCAGTGTGTTTTAGACGTCTGTTTTCCCCTTACACAGAATTTTGGTGGTTGAAGATAAACACCTTCAAATTTTGGCTGCTTATGAACAAGAACTCGGATCATATCACAGAGTAGAAATGGGTTTGATATCAACATTCACATTTGTGTGAAAAAAAATAAAGGTTTTTGTTTATTTGGAACATTTCTATGAACATATCGCCCCTAGTAGGCTAGACAAATACAGAAATACTTAAGGAACTCTACAAACTTTAAAAACTCTCGAGTGTCTACTTTCATATGAGCTTCATATTAACCACCACTGAAACAGAATCAAGAGCAAAGTCAGTGTTATGGCCTCTGGGAAAAAAAGAGTTGAACTTTACAGTGTTGCAGTGGCCGTCTACAAACGTGGAAGTGTTTACACTATGGAGCCATTTGCTATTTTTACAAGTTTAACTTTACATTATTAGCTGTTAACCCACACTAATTTGAGTAGAAACACCAGAGACCAGACATGAACAAGGTGACACTTCCATTGTTCAGTAGATAGCTTGATAAGTTCAAATCAGACCTAATTTAATACCATTGCCTCCGATTCCATGCTAATACAAGATTGTTAGCTCATGCTAATTCAGAACACATTCCCCTGAAATACACTACCAGTCAAAAGTTTGGACACACTTTCTAATTCCATGGTCTTTCCTGATGTTTATTTCTTTCTACATTGTAAAACAATGCTGAAGGTGGCCGAAATCCACAATAACGTCCTTTGAACAGTTGATGTTGAGATATGTCTGCTACTGATGCTCTGTAAAGCCTTCATAACGCCTCTAATCTGAGGTGTTGTTAATTGGTGATTTCTGAGGCTGGTAACTCTAAATGAACTTCTCCTCTGCAGCAGAGGTCAGTTTTGGTCTTGCTTTACTGGGATGGTCTTCATGTGAGACAGTTTCATCATGGTGCTTGATGGGTTTTGCAAATGCACTTGACAATACTGTTCTTGCAAGAACTATTCCAGAACACCTGACCTTCGTGTCTTAAAATAACAACTGACTGTTTTTTGTTGTCGTTACATATGGATTACTTAAGTCCATGTGTGTTATTTCATAGTTTTGAAATCTCCTGTATTGTTCTAGAATGTAGAAAATAAATCCCTAAACAAAAAACATTAGTGTTTAACATATTAGTGTAATACTGTAACTATTTTAACATTTCAATAAAACGTTTAAACCTTAAGCTTTAATCCCCTCTTACTCTTACAGGCTAAAAGCAGAACCTGGCTAGTTATTTAGTCACAAAACATTTAGCTCATTTTAATCCAGTTTCCATTTGAGCTCCCACATAATCTAATTCTTGTTTGCTTTCTGGGTGTTTTATTTTTTTTTCGTCCTCCCTTTCATGAGATCGTCCAGCTGGGTTTTTTTTTAGCCGTGTGTGTGGAGAGCAAGTGGGCGAATCGTTATTACTTGGAGTGGACAAAGTGACTCAGAAGTTCAACAAACAAGCAAAATTGTGCCACTTGACTTCCTTTATAAACAAAGTTAAAGGTAATTGTATTTAAAAAAAAAAAAAACTCAGCTCTATTGTAACTGCAAGCTATCTGAAATCTATATAAAATAAGGGTTTATATAGGGGACCAAGACACTGTGGAATTAAGAGTTGAGTGTGTATGGGACTAATGACTATACAAACAATGTGGGCTTTGGACAATTATCTCAGAATTCAATCCTGTAATGATGCAAAACAATCAATCCTATTCATCTTAGTAAAGAGGTTTGTTTACTAGTAAAATGAAGCTTTCAGGAACACGCTGGAGTCTGTAAATAACCTATAAACTCATTATAACAAAGGCATAGGGTGAAATTGGCTCAGAGGGATTTTGCCTGTGGATTTCACTTCCCTTAATCTGCAGGGGAAGAAAAATTCAGAGAGGGATTTACACTTTATACTTTCTTTGTATAAATCACACTCTTTTGCTGTTAGGCCTAATAAATAGCCCTAATGAGTTAAAAATTATATACATACTCAGGGGTCGGCAACCTGCGGCTCTTTAATCCCTCTGCAATGGCTCCCTGTAGCTTTGAAAAACAAATATGGGAATAAATCATTTTTATTTCAATATTTTTTCCCTCCCCCTAAAGGAATATCTCGTATTTTCCAAATTGATGTGGTCTTGTTACATTAAAATAAAAAATGTTTTAATTTTTCATCGCTCAAAATATGTGTCACATGCTGCATGTGTTACTGTTCCCCGCATACCATTTCGGGTAAGCTAACTATGGATCAATCAACAAAAAAGTCTCAGAAGAAAATGTTTAATGATGCTTTATGGACAGATTCATTTGCCTTCATTGCTAACGCTGCTGGCTTACCTGTATGGTTAATATGTAGCCAGAAATAATAAGCAAACAAAATGTAGAAAGACATTTCCAGAACACACACACAGCATTTTCTGAAAAGTATAAAGCTGGAGATGAACGGGGGAAAGAAAAGCAATTTTAGGTCTGCTGTGGAAAAAGCTGAGCAGAGCAAAAAAAAAGTTTACTTTTTGTACTTCTATAATTTCCTAAACGCGACAAACTAACTGGATATAAAACTTTATATGCCATCTTCTTGCATTTTTATTCAGTGAGAAATGGACAAAAAATTTTGATGTAGAAGGTTACAGACCCCTGTGTCACTACACCATACAATCACCCATAACTACCTGCTTCAGATTGTGTAGATCCTGCTTGTACCACCAAAACATCTCTGAGCCATTGAGGTATAGACCCTACAAGACCTCTGAAGGTGTGTGATCTGATGTGGTATCTGGCACCAAGACCTTAGCAGCGGATCCTATACACTATTAAAACTGATGTAGTTTTGAGAGTTACAGAATGTTTTAGTCACATATTTACATAAATTAATTTAGTACAGAATCACAGATTTGTGTTTGGCAAATTTACTGAACCACTGAATATTTTTTTCAGGGTATTGTTGCCTGCTTTTAGTCTATTCTCTATTATTATTATTAGTAGTAGTAGTAGTAGTAGTAGTAGGAGTAGTAGTATCATGTTCTTTACTGGGTTCATGTTAGCACTGGGTGCACATAATGTTGACATTTTCCACAATTCAGTTTTGAAGAAAACCGGTAATTCCCCACATATCGACAGACATCCACGTTAACTCTCCACTCCAGTTTCAGATTAAACTGTCCAGTGTTATGACCAGTCACATGGAAAACTGCCTATAATGGAAACAGTCTTTATACAGGCCTTTTCTTTTTCTCTTATCCCTCTTCTATGAAGAATAGCATTCTCTAAAAGCTTCAGTTTGACACCATCCACTCAGCCCCATATTAGTCACTTTATAACTGGTGATTTGTCACTGCTCCATTGTTTGAATAGAAAATTACACTGCAATTATAGGTTATGTAGGCAGCTTCGACTGCCGTTTTGCCTTTGTGCGTGCTGTTGTCTCTGGACTCCAGTTTTCATGTATTCCATAACTCTTAAGTAAGAGCAATAATGTGGGCTGTTTTAATTTTACACCGAACTACTTAGAGTGACATTCTGCATTACGGACGAATGAACAGTTCATAAATTTCGGATGGTATATGTTGTCAGCGGCTGTATATTTTTAGAGCGTGTACTGATGTCGAAAACAAAAACCGTTTTAAAGCCTTTCGGGAAGAAAACTACATGATAATGTTTTTAAAAGAGCGTTAGTCACCAATAATGGGAAGCAGAATGAATATACAGCGTCCACAAAAGAATATTGATCAAAGATGGGCAGTGGGGGTTCGGATTAAAACTGTGAATTTAAGTGTGAATCTAAATCAAAGTCAGAGCCTGGAAACGGGGTCGTGGGGGTCGGAGCAGAGCGGCGCTCCTTCTTGTTAAATGGAAATCTCAGTGTCACCTGCTGCCCAAACCTTATTTACACTTTAGATTCATGTGACCACTCACCAGAAATTACCCTCTGTATTACTGTACGTCTCGGGGCTCTTCCCAGTACGTCTGAGGGATCTCAGACACATTTATATATATATTTTTAATACACTGCATGGATTTCAATCTCACCAGAATATCCAAAACAGCTGATTTGTTTGGCTGTTCTCACATTTTTAGATTTGTTCTGTCTAAATCGAATAACACCGAGCGCCACCGTAAAAATGTCTCGGCTTTACGACCGCTAGGAAACGAGCGTAATGTCTCGAATTATTATTATTTTCAGTTTATGTGCTATGCCGCATAAAGCTTTTCAAAAAACAACCACGTTTAATTGGATAACATTCTAATAGGTAACTCAAGCAGCATCATTAAGTCGAGTACGTAGCTGTTACGTAGCTGTAAGACACTTAAATTTGTCGTGGTTGTCTAATTGATATTTGTGCTCTCTTTGGTTTTGATTGCCATTTTGCAGCAGAATAGAATGGATTTATGGGACATTTTCGCTCAGTATAAAGAAATGAATGATTTTCTGGCTGTGAGTCTGATATAAAATGAGTCAGGACTCTTGTTGGCTGTCGGTGTGAGACGTGTGTTGGAGAACCTTACACGGAATTTTAGTGGTTGAAGATAAACACCTTCACATTTTAGATGCTTATGAACAAAGCACTTGAAGCATCTCAGAGAGCAGCAATGGGTTCAATATCAATATTTACATTGAAATAATTGTGTGGGGAAAAAAACTGTTTTGTTTTTTGGAACTTTTCTATGAATACATCACCCCTAGTAGGCTAGATAAAAACAGAAATCCTTATGAAACACTACAAAGTCTTAAATTCCTGAGTGTCTATGAGCTTCATATTAACCACCACTGTGCAGTGAGACATGACAAAGACAACATGGACACAACAAAATCGGCATAAATTCTAGCTTGAAAACAGGCTAGGCTAGCTTGTCATTGTTGTTGTAGCTTTCAAGTGATTAGCGATATACATGGATTGCTGGAGTCTAAGGTCTTGGTGATTTAAAATAATAATCCACTATCTATAAATATTAAACTGTTGCTAGGATATGCAACAGAACAAGTAACGTTTTTTTTCATAATGTACAACAACAAACAGAATGTAAAAGATATGGGTCTTGCATGTTGGTGACGTTTTACGATGCGAGGACGCTGTAATGCCGGCAAATCAGTGAACTGCTGCGTAGTGAGCCACGCCTTTCTAACACCCTGTATACCCGATATACTGATTCACCACCTAGGGAGCTAGATAGCCGATTGAGATGCAGCCTATACAATGTTAACTCCCCATTTAAAAAAGAAATCCTTAAATGTACAAACGTTATAAAGACACAATCTTT
Organism: Hemibagrus wyckioides; assembly: GCF_019097595.1. Taxonomy (NCBI): domain Eukaryota; kingdom Metazoa; phylum Chordata; class Actinopteri; order Siluriformes; family Bagridae; genus Hemibagrus; species Hemibagrus wyckioides. The sequence continues at coordinate 10,517,315 of NC_080721.1, read as the reverse complement.
CCAGTGGCTCTGTGCTCAGGTCAAGGCTGTGGCACTGCCCGTGGTCTGAAAAACTGAAAAGTATCAGAGCTGAGATTTAATCTCTGTATGCAGGGAATGAGAGAAAGCTGCCTATTGTGAAATAACCTCGAACAGGAGGTTTGTTAAAGCAAGGTCTTGAGTGGAAATGTTTTGCTGAAAAAGTCCACATTTTGAATGATTTTATACTGTCAAGGTAAAACATCCCAAGACAACATTTAGAAATAAATACAAACTTGCTGCACATTTACAAGTTTCCAGGGAAACAGGATGCTTTAGAAAAAGTCCTTCATCAGCGATTAAACACAAAAGAAAAGTTCTCCTGTACTGCTGTAGCTGTAGGAGGTGGAACAAGTTCATATTAGTATCAGTAATTACAGACATGTTGTATTCATTGCTTTCATTTGGGAATTTGGGAAAGCTTTGCTTGCACATATCAGAGATGCTGAAGAACTCTTAAACAATATAAATTTAGCAAATTTTAACTGGACCCCCTATAAGAGCTTTCTAAAACGTGTTTTCTTCTCGGCAAAAGTGATTGAAACCTGTAAGTCCAGATCTTTCTAATGCTTTATCCATTACTATATACAGTAGAGGTAATCTAACATGGATGGATATCTAACTATTTATTTATTTATTTAATTTGAATTTAATTTATATCTGGATTTATAGGTTATAATCTGGATTTAATGTGTAGATACAACACAATGTGTGCAAAAATCTCCCCAGTGTGGAATTTATTCATATATTTATTAATATTCACAAGATTATGTGATGAAAGGTTTATGATTTAATCATCTAAAATAAAGCCGATGTTTCGTTCCCTCACAATGTTTTGTCTGTTCTTTGCTCTCTTGCTATGTTTTGTCTGTTCTTTATTCCCTTCTTTGTTCCTTCCTGATGTTTTGTCTGTTCCTTGTTCTCCTGTGATATTTTGTCTGTTTTGTTCCTTCATGCTGTTTTGTCTGTTCTTTGCTCCTTACAATGTTTTGTCTGTTTTTTTCCTTCACAATGTTTTGTCTGTTCTTTGTTCCCTCATGATGTTTGTCTGTTCTATGCTTATTCCTAATGTTTTGTCTGTTCTTTGTTCTCTCACTATGATTTGTCTGTTCCTTTTCCCATCAATATATTTTGTCTTTTCTTTGTTCCTTACTGATGTTTTGTCTGTTTTGTTCCTTCATGCTGTTTTGTCTTTTATTTGTTCCTTCACCATGTTTTGTCTGTTCTTTGGTTTGGTCGTCTGAACCTCTTTTTGTTTGTTTGTTTTTGTGGATGTTTTTTTTTTTTATTTCGCTACATTGCTGGAAATCACAATTCACATTTATCAAATTACTGACAATAATTAAGTGCTATTATTATCAGATATTTTTTGGACTCATCACTTGAACTGAATACGATTTAATCATAACTCAAACAGTTTTTTTCTGATCTGGTTTCAGACAGTTTCCATCCCTGAGCTCTGCCCTATCACATGGCAGCTACTAATAGATGAGGGTGAAGTCTAGCGTGTACTTCCTCCAAGAAACACATGATGTCAGACTGCTGCACGTGCCGCATCGCAGGGCAGCATAACACTGGGAAAATTTTCCACGTGCATGAGTTAACCGACACACGATAGGCTAAAAAGAGAGAAAGAGAATATTTCATTCCTCACATGAGAGCCTCACATGCAACTTTGGTCTCATGGACTCGTGGAATTCAAATTTGCAATCTTAAGAAAAACAACAAGAAAAGTTGTTATTCTGTTGCTCCACATAGATACCCTAACTGCTTATCATCATTATTACTTTACAAAATGAAAATAATTGGGTGTGTCTGTCTGAGTGGGTGGGGCAGTGCTACTCCCTGTCAATCACAACGATGCTAGCCACTAATCCTGGGCATCTATGAGCTCAGATATGCAGAAGAGGGCAGATAGCCCTTTCCTCTGCGCTATTTATTTGAACTACAGAAGGTCCTAAAGAGCTGTCCTTAAATTAAATAAACAAGAATTTGCACAGTTTCTGCTGCTGTTTACGAGCTATTTCTTGAGAAGAAGCTGGAATAACCCAAATATTGTTCTTGAACTGTATGTTTGACATGTTATGAACTTATACCTTTCTTCCACTAATAACATGCACAATATGTACAATAATTGTATGGACAATAAATTTTCAATATCTAACTCTCCATGCAGACAGATCAGAATAACAGGAAATGGTCAGTTTCTCTGTGTGTGTGTCTGAAAAGCCAGCAGAATATGTGGATAGAGTATTTCTCTGTTCATGTAGTGTATAATTGAACATTTTACCCTTCACTTCCCTCTTTCTCTAATAACACCAGTAAATGATGTGACTCAATCCAGTGTAACAAGGAGTGATGGAGAACACACAGTCCCTCCATCATGGAAACAGAGTCCCCATACACGAGACGAAACACGTGCCATTCCCACCTCTGTGTAAGACTGAGGTTACTCACTCGTACTGTCTCAGCGCTGCCAGTGATTGATGGTGTTCTCTGTGCAGGACGGCAAAATGTTCCTGACTGCATTAACAGAGAGGGACTTTATTTAATCACACACGTCTCAGCCTGGGAAAGGGACAATGACATCATATCGGATCGGTCCCTATGAATCATCAGGTTTGCATCAAAGAGGTGCATTTTTTATTATGAAGTCCCTCTCACGACTGCCTTTGCAGATGTTCTGCTTGCTGATGTGCACTGGAACAAACAGGGACGAGCAGAGTGCAAAACTGTTTTCTTCCAGAGTGCAAAACCTTGCTGGCAAAACCTGTTAAACTATCTGTCATAGACTGTAAGGGAGGCTTGGCATTGCATTGAATTTCGTCAGAGAGTCTTTTTAAATTAATATATATATGTATGTAGCTGTGTTCTGGATATTCTCCCAGGATTTACATATGCATATATACATAGATACAAACGTATATACACACACATACAGTATATTATATAATAATATATATCAAATTAATTTAATTATGTGTACTATATTCTCATGTGTGCTCACAGTTTAGAACCGAACAAATCCTCTAAATGAAGATTCTGTCATTTCTTCATGTTTTTGTGTCACAGATGCTGTCAATCATTAAAACAGTAAATCACAGAGCAGCCTCCCTTAATAATTTGCTATGATATTTGAGCTCTAGTCGAAATTTTCTTCTATTTCAATGTAACTGAAAAGTTGTCTATATTAATCACTAATAGTGCCCATGATCCTGACCCCTTCTAGTCCCTGGACCCACTTGATCCATCCCAATGCCCTGCTTCTGTTCACTCGGAGACATTGGTGGTGTAGAGGACATGAGATTGTGGTGGATGGTACAGTAGCACTTAGAAACCATGAAGACTTTGGATTGAATTCATATGAACAGATTTGCACTCAAGGCTCCATCAGTGAACAGATAAAAATGCCAGGATAGACTTCATGTTAATTCATGCCGGAATTAATGAGCTGGTTGTACCACATAGTACACAGTTATAGAAGGGTAGTGATTTATAATCACACTTTCGGCTGTCACCCAGATGAGGATGGGTTCTATCTAGATAAGCATGAGAATGAGGTTTTGAGTCTGGTTCCTCTTAAGAATTTCTTCCTCATATCGTCTCAGGAAGCTTTTTCTTGCCACAGTGGGCTCTTTATAATTTATATCCTGAATCGATATATTTCTGTAAAGCTGCTTTGGGATAATGTGTATTGTTAAGAGTACACTAATAATAATAATAATAATAATAATAATAATAATAATAGAAGTAGAATTTCCATTTCCTCTCCTAAAAGCATAGGTCTTGTGTCAGCATTTTGTGAGCTGCTTCAGTGTCAGTAAATGTCACAGTTAATGTATGTCAAATGAATAGATGAATATGAATCTATGAATTGTTTTGCAGGTCAGAACGAAGGACAGGAGTGATGTTAAAGAAAATAAATCAACACCTTCTGACTGAACAGAACTAAAAACTTGTCTTATTAACAGAACTTATAAATATATCAGTATCCTGACTGGTAATCTTATTTGTATCGAGTATTCCTCATCTGATACAATTGAGTCACACTTGACAAGAATGGTACATGACTAATTCCACACTGATACCTGCATTAATACTTACTTTGAAATGATCTCATGATGAGTTACTGAAAGGTTTGTATTAATCCTACAACAGGTTGTATTAAAACTACAACCTGAGTCGTATAAAGTCATGCATGAATAAATAACCAGCACCTTAAGTACATGGATATGCTATAGTACACGTTTGTTAGTTAATTCACTAACCTGACGCAGTAAACTTATGTTAATAAATAAGAGTGTCTGATAAATATGCTGGCTGAGAGTGCAAAACAAAATAACAAATCAGAAAACACAATAACAAATCGGATGAGACGTCTGACATTGGATGAGACATCCGTCACTCAGGATATACAGGAAGTCCAGCAGGCTGTGGCAGTAGAAACTGGATTGATGCGTGTATGAACGTAGCTCTGCTCTTACAGCATTCCTTACATCGAATAGTTTTGTCTTCGAAACATACCCGCGTTCTTCAGGTTCGTTTTTAGCGATCGTGAACTAATCTTTATGCCATGATCAGTATATCCAAAATCACGGTAAAAATGTCATTCCTCAAAGCAGAATTCCATTTTCTTATACAAATCGATGTATATTTGAGTGATAGATGTCTCATCCAATCAGTGGTAAGAATTCCATTCGGCAAACTATACCTACATTTTCCGGTTTGTCTGAATTGTCCTTGTCTTTCCGGATTTGTCATTTAGTTTCCGGATTTGTTTTGCACTTCACGTCCGCCATAGACAAATGAACAAATGTTAGTTTAGTAATTTCCCCCAGAGCATGTACTAGTACTACAGTGGGATTGGAAGAGATACAGCTGGAAAATGACGCAAATCAGGTTGATATGACACAATCAGGGTTTAATAGTTTATTAGCGTGACTTTCTGCATTCTACATGGATGTTCAGTGTAAATTCTAAAAGTAAGCCAGCACCGTTGTGTGCACAGCTGTCTAGCATGACAAATTATAAAAATAAAATTCTACAGACTTCATTCATATTCTTTCTTATAGAGCAGGTTTGCTGTAGTTTACCTCTACATGTTAACATATTAACTTAACAAACATGTATTAAGGTGGTTGTTATTTATTCACACATGACTTAAGGTTAAGACCCATGTTAAGGTTAATGCTTCATTAGTTCAGGATTAGTTTATAATGTTAATAAGATTTAACTCAGGTATTAGTGCATTATTCATATTCATATTGTAAAGTGTTCCCCGTTTCACAGAGTCAGCCATAGTGCTTGTAGTGCTGCGTCATGCTTTCATGAAACTTCCCTCACGTCAGATTCGTTTTATGAAGTTGTCCCTCGACACAGTTATCTGTGGTCCGAATACTAAGTAGCTGAAGCACTGAAATTTACTGAGTCGAGTCTCTGCTTTAAAGTGGTTGTGTTGTGTTTAAAGGAAATTCATGTCTTTTCTCTTTTTGTTTTTTTGGAACAATTTTTAATTTATTAAAGAACAACATGTCACGCTTGTGTGCCAGTAAAACATTACCAGTCATGCCGACATCTTAGCAAATTATCTATACATGACAGCAAAAGACCGGCTGTGCCAGGTTCCTCATTAAATTTGGCAGCGTCGGAGTCCACTGACAACGCAGCTAAAATGGACAGCGTTAATTAAAGGCGGTGGACGTGAAGTTCCGGGGAACGAGAGGCTACTACTAGAGGACATCCTGTATCAGAAGTGTCCAGCTGTTCCGGGAGAAGAAAGCCAGTCAGTGCTGTTGAGTGTTGCTCACTCCTCTAGGCTTAGATGTGGGGGGAAAAAAACCCACTTAGAAATAATTTGTTGTAGCACAAAGGCGTGCATTAGAGATGCCGTCATCAGGTAGATGAGCAATTGATGGACCGTTTAGCTTGAAGCGTGAGCTTATAAAAAAAAAAAAAAAATGCAAGTACAAAAGAAAAGCGTACAATGACTAACAAAGAACAGAAAAGAAGCGACTGCGCAATCAAAAGCACAACACTGAGTGACTTTATTTTATTTCTGGTACTGGAATGAAATGCACATAAATGAGAGTAAATACAATCAGACGGATCAATGAGTAAAGCTAAGTCATGCTCAAGTGCGTTTCATTTCAAATTGATGCTAGTTGTCTGAATTTGTGCATTATCAACTTTCCCGAAGATTCAAAAAGTGTATATGTACATGTACGGATCTAGCAAAGTCATAAAATTTGATTGACTGTCATTTACAGATTCGTTTGAACTTAAAAAATGTTAAACATTTCATTTTACTAAGTACAATAATCAGTGTACAGGTTGCTACCTAACAGTTCCAGTTACTATCTGCGTGGAGTTTTACCTCCGTGTCTCTATCTCCAGGTTATTCCATTTAACTAGGTAACTTTACATTAGCCTGAATATTACGCTAGTTGTTGTTCTTTCGGCTGCTCCCTGTCTGGGGTCGCCACAGCGGATCATTTGGTCTGCATGTTTGGATTTGGCACAGGTTTTACCCCGGATTCCCTTCCTGATGCAACCCTCCCATTTAACCCGGGCTTGGGACCGGCGCTGAGAGTTAACTCTTCAGTAGCTGGGTTAGCGCCCTGCCCGGGAATCGAACCCAGGCCACGGCAATGAAAGCGTGGGAGAATACTATGCTAGTAACCGTGCTTATAAACCTATAGCTAACTCTAGTTTATGTGAGTTAACTTTACATTATGCTAGCAATTGTGTATCTGAAAATGTGATAACGTTATATCTAACATCCATCCATCCATCCATTGTCTATACCCGCTTATTCCTAATTAGGGTCACGGGGGTCTGCTGCAGCCTATCCCAGCGCACATAGGGCGAAAGGCAGGGGTACACCCTGGACAGGTCTATATCTAACATATATTAGCAAATTTTACCTGAATTGATCTGTGTAATCTAAAGCAATGTTAGCAAGATCGATGAAACGACATACATCCAAGCCTTTTTTCAGACATGGAGCTCTAGCATATTCTGGCTGATGCTTACAAGGCCATCACAATTTAATAAATTATGCAATAATTCAATATTAGATTTGACATACTGCCTGCTGCTATATTGCTTTAACGTTATTAGTGACATTTTTGTACAACGACATTAACATTTCTCATTAACCATCAATTTTAAACTTTTTGGGTGAAAAGTAAAACTTTCACACATTCCATATCATATAGTTTCATTTAAATCACAGCAAGTTTGTGGCTTTTCTAACAATTAAGGGGCCTCAAAATATATTTTTTAAATTATCTGTATACATTAAATCGAACCAGAAATATTACATCGATATTTTAAATGTTTTTAAAAATCAATCTTTCCTATAATTATGCCATGGACCACAAGGTTTCTGCAGTTAAGAAATGCTGTTTACTTTGTTAAGCTTAGCTAGATGTTCAGCTTAGCTAGACACTTGAAACAACATGCAACATGAAAGAATATTCAACTTGTTAGCGGTTAGCATCTAAAAGGTGTCATTACTGAAGAAATGTTTTGTAAATGACAAACTAAAAGTATTACAAAGTTATCAATAAACAAAACAAGTCCTAGTCCTAGCTGTTGGTTTGTTGCCTGACTGTGTTTACCTGTTTCGTGTTAGTTTGTTTGTTTATATCCTCCATTATTCACTGAAAAGTCTGAGCGTGCAAGTAGTCACTTTAATACCAAGCCTTGTTTTCTGTGTACTTACCGTTTACATCATTTCTCATTATAAAATATTGTGCATTATGGATTAGGATTGTTGCATCCTGCCACATCTGTTTGTATCAGATGTTACATTAGCTCAGCTCGTGCATATCAATTCAGTTCTAGGGAGCAGAATGGTCTAACTCGCTAGTCCACACTGATCAGCATGGGGTTAATAACATTTATACATTTATTTGTTTGTTCATTCATTCCTTTGTTTATATATTTGTTCATTCGCTCATTCATTCAATCATTCCATTGTTCATTTATCTGTTTATTAATTCATTAATTCCTTCAATCATTTATTCATTTATTCATTCGCTCATTCATTCAATTGTTCAATCATTTTATTTGTTCATTCATTCATTCATGTATGCATGCATGCATTCGTTCGTTCATTAATTCATGCATTTGCTTGTTTATTTATTTATTCATTCAATCGTTCATTCATTTGTTCATTTGATCAACCAAACATTTTATTTGTTTATTCATTCATTCACTCATTCATTCAATCATTCAATCATTCATTTGTTTGTTTATTCATTCGTTTGTTCAATCATTCATTTGTTTGTTTATTCATTCGTTTGTTCAATCATTCATTTGTTCATTAATTTGTGCATTCATTCCTTCGTTCGTTCATTTTAAGTTCATTTCAACTGCTTTAATCTGGTCAGGGTTTATGGAAGATTTTGAGTCCTATTCCCTAATGATGTGAGGTGGGAATACATCCAGACCATCACAGGACACACACACACACACACACACACAGACACATATCTGGATTAACAAATCCACCTACGAGAGTTGGGAGGAAACTGGAGATCCCAGAGGAAACAGAGAAAGGATGCGAAACTCCACATAGAGAGAAATCTGAGGGCAGGATTAAAGCAGAGATCCTGAAGATGATGCAGCAATGCTATAAGAGTTGAAAAAAAGAAACATTTGACCACACAAAGGCCTCAGGAGGTCAATTGTTCTGCCTGTCTGATATTTCAGACAAAAAACATCACCAGTTTGCAAACTGTAGGAGATTAGAGATGATGCAAATGTCTTCGCATTTCCTCTCTTGCAAGAGACTGTACAATTTACCGCTCATTAAATAGATCAAATTTTCTGTGCACAATTGTTTAACATCCTTTGGCACGGACTATGGGTCTGGAAGTGGGTGTAAGCCTTGAACATTTACTCTTGACTTTGAATGAATGTGGAAAATCTTTATCTGAGGGCTCAGCTGGGATTTAAAAGGGAGAAGGTATTAAATATTGAGTGCACAGTGGCTCAGGAGTGATGGTTTTGGTTCTACACAGAAATCTGAAGTTCAGTACAGAAATCAAGTAGAGAGATCTCTGCTTAGAACTGTTATAAATTACAACTTGAGTTCTTGAGTCCAGTGCTCAGCTGTGAGCTTGGATTGGAGTTGTGCTCATTTGTTATGTAATGCGATTTCAACTAAAAGCATCTGTCAAAAGATGACACAAGAGATTCAATGTATTTTATGGATGAATAAATCTTTAAACCTGTTCAAATTAAAAAGCGGAGATTCGCCAATGCCAAAATACCAGCTTTCTGTGAGAGTGCATTTCTGCCAAGTTCTTTAACCATCTGTGAAATGAAATGTATTTCCGATTGTCCTCAAAACCTGATGAACACGGACTTGAATGAGTTTTAAAAGAATTTGTGCCTTTGTGTTGGTAATTGCTGGGCACATCTGGGTTAATGTCTACTTGCTGAAATGTTCATTTCTGATCTTTCTATTCAAATATTTTTTTATTAATGCTGTATTATTTGTAGTGTGTAACTGGAAGGCATTTATAATTGCAGCTAATAAATCATTCACAACGTTTCAAAGGGATTTCTAATTACTTTTGTTCGCAATATAAAAGTTAGAGGAGTTTTTTTAATCTACACTTCTATCATATGTAGGGTCAGTTAAAGTTAATTCTTTTTTTATTTGGCAAAAAAACGATCTGCTTTGTTTTATCATCAATCATTGTAATTCTATTTTTTTTTTTTTTAACTTATAATAGATTTAAATATTCATTAAAAGCAAAGTAGGATTTCTATTCATTTGGTCCATGTCTCTATGCAAATGGAGAAAATGTTCAATCACAGCATACAGAGGTGTTAATGAGTAAGGTTAAGAGGTTGCTCAAAAGACACAGAGGTATCTCTAGCAAATTTCTGGTCATTATTATAGACATGTAAAAGTCTCCTGCATGAGCTTAACAGGTGCTAGAAATCACAAAGTATTTGGCAAAAACATAAAATATGCATATGCGAAACTAGCTTGTTAATGTGAGAGGTCAGGAGAGAATGGCCAGCCTGGACTGAGCTAACTGGAAGGCTATGAAAGGCTAATTTATGGCTATAGGGGGCACACATTTATGCAAACTGGACAGGTAAAGATTGGACCAGGAAATATATTTTGAAATGGCAGATAGATCATGAACATAGCTGTGAACATTAATGCAATGTTTCCTAATTATACCTCAATATACATTAAGAACAGCAGTGGTCCTAAAACGGAACCCTGAAGAACACCACAGATTTAAACAAAGTGCTCAATATTCAAACCCTGTTTTCTGATGTAAATGTTCACCATATTTCTTTCCCGTTATAGACCCAGGTTTTCTCCATGAATGCTCTGATCAGTCTACCTACATCTCTCCTTTCTTATTTTTTCTCACTACCACACTTCTTCTAACCGCTAATCCATCTTTATTTCAGAAGACGTGGGGCCACTTTCCGTCTTCTCAATATTTTTCCCTTCCGGAGAGACATGAAATATAGTTATTGTGTCCTAAAGCAATGTGCCTTATTATGTTCTTGTTATGTAGAAGGAAACATCATATATTTGAACTAGAACTAGATAGCATTCAATTTATCTTCTTATTTAGAAAAGGAGCCAGAAGTGTAAATTTACTAATAAAAAGTGTTAGAATAAGCCAAAGAAAGTCCAGCGCTTTTATAAACAAAGCAGAAGACAGGATGTGTTTTTGTGGGACTGAGATTTTTTGTGATTTAGAATAATGTTTTAATGGTGCACTTAGTGTACCTCAGTAGGTTTCTTCCTCATCCTGTTTAACTTGCTCTTTCGCCTGTGGAACACTTTTACTTCCATATAGCCCTTTATTTCCAGTAATTGCATGAGTAGTCATGGTATTGAAAATGATTCATTTAGGACAGGTTACTTTCCATGGTCTCTGGCCCTATCGGCTCACCGCTAATTAAAATTGCAAATATGCCACCTCTGAAATTCAGTGGCGCAGTGACTTCTTTGTCAGAGCGCAACATTGACATTTTATTAACAAAAAACATAACCACTGTAAACTGTGTTAAAAGTCTTAGTCATTAAAAGATATACAGAAGATCCATTACATACAAGCAAGAGTGGGTCTCAAAGGCAGTCCTGAAAAACGGCACTTTTATGTCTTTAGGTTCTGATAAACATCTGACGATTTGAATCAGTTGAATTTAGGAGAAATAAAATATACATTATTCGCTTTGCCTAGTAAATGTAGCTAGTACCTCAGGCCTTCCAAACTTTTGTGATATTCATCTGTACAAAAGGATTAGTATTAGTGATGATTAGTCAAGGGAGTAAAAGGATTGCACATACTGCAAACCCATGCCAGATTAAATGCTGAGAAACAATGGAGAGTTCTTTCACAAAGACAGAGCTGTATCAGAATGAATATTCACATCTGCTTGCCTACTAGCCAAATACTGCTAGCCAAGTAACAGCCTCATGAATGTGTCCCCATGTGACATCCCCCAACATCCATTCTCTGGACATTCTCATTAAACTAGCCAATCTGACAATAGCTTGGCAGTTCCTAGAACCATGGTTACCGACCATTCTACTTTACGACAGAACATATCAAAGTCACCACAAGGGATAGTGCAATCTTTAAGTTTACAATAAGGGCTAATACTTTTTGTGGTTAATTATGATTGCTCAAAGCATCAGTATTGTTCCCTATTGGGTCCTACATTTAATGTGCTAATACCGCAATCTACTATTGATGGGAATATCTCTGTATGTTAGCACTGTATTCTATTGAGGATGAGAATCACTCAATTTATTACTACTGTACTTTATTGAGGAGGATAATCACTTAAGTTATTACCCTATTTTATCTTCTGCCTTCTGTTGAATGTCACAATCACAGAAGCACTGAAGCTGATCTTAGTAGAAGATCTAATGCTGTGTACTATCAAGGATCAGATACTGTTTGTGGTTGAAGGCAAGATTCGCTCAGACGTGGAACAGGAAGCATGAAAACATTTACTGTAGAGTAAATGTGCTTTGGTCAGTCCACTGGTAGAAAAATTCGTTTGTAATGTTTTAAAAATAATTGGTTAAAAGTTTCTACAACCAAATGAATTGATTACATTTTGGAATTGATTCAAAAAGGCCCAAGAAGGACCAGACCTGTTAATGGGACAGTGCTGTTGGTATTGGGTTCATTTTACACTTGACATTAAAAACAAAGTAGATCATGAGATGTATTTATTATATTCCACTAGATGACATCATGCAGACGTGTCATCATGTTGACAACCTGAAGTCATGAGAAATTAATAAATTTGAAGAGGAGATGTGGTTGGATATTGTTCTATACATTCTCAATAAATCAGTGTAAAACAACACAACAGATTTATATGGATCTGGAGCCAATTCAAGCATCACTGTGTGCAGGGCATTATATATATATATATATATATATATATATATATATATATATATATATATATATATATATATATATATATATATATATATATATATATATATATATATATAAAATGGACCAGATATAGCAGAGCTCCACTCCCATGTGCTCACTTGTAGCTGGACACACCTCACTCATTTCCTTCACTGGATCCTACACTCTCAGTGTGTTACATAATAGTAATACGTGTTGTTTCCTGGGCATCTCTAGTGAGACAGTATGGACAGCTGAAAAGTTGATTTTAGTATTCAGTGTTCTGGACAAGAAGCACAAGACATCATGGGTCTGAATAAAACTATACAACCGTTTGTTTAAATCCTGTATAAGCGAACTCATCAAATGCAGCTGTCAGAATAACAAAGTGCACTGCACACGTGTAGGTGCTCACCTATTCTGTACAGAAATAACATTTGCATACATATAGCGTTAAGGCATGATTAAATACAGGGACATAAAGCCACTCGGGCGGTGTGAAGTACTCATCTCTCAGCGTCTTTTCCTAAACAAGGCGTCCTTTCTGATGGAAATCAGCAGCTCTTGTCCACCTCCGAGCGACCTCTCCTCTGCCTCACTCAAATAACATTTATTTACAGCTGAATGAATTAAAAAAAAAAAAGTGGTTGAATGATTCAAAAGCTCTAGAATGTAACCCTGAGCTGCTGACCACACACACACACACACACACACACACACACACACACCGCCACCCACTTGTCATACAAAGTAGGGCAACTCCAGGTTGCTCATGTTATAAGCTTTCCATTCGAATGGACCATTTATGAAACACACCAAAAACACAATGGCTGATATTACATTTAACAAATTGTTCTGAATGAAACAAAATTGATGTCAGTGACGCTGTAAAAAGCTCCTTGAGGGTTTTTTTTTTAATAAAGTAAGCTTTCTGAAAAGGTGGAACCATTTCTGAAAAGTAAACTCTTGGCACCCTTAAGAGCTTTATTTCTTTTAATTAAGCCTTAAAGGTTGCTGCAGTCTAGGAACCAATGAATCATCCAATTACCCTCTAAGGAACCATTCACTTTTTAAAGGAAAAGTATAGTTGAAAGGTTCCCATAGATGGCAAAGTGGAATTCTAAAGCAGATCTGCTTACACGACAAAAAGGTTCCTTGAAAGTTGTACAGGTGGTTATATATAAATGAAAAAGAAGTCCATCCATCCATCCATCCATCTTCTTTAAACGTTCTTTGGATGGTTAATTAATCTAATAAACTGTTGCAGTTCTACGTTGAACCTTTTCTGAGAGAAAAATATTTATCTGGTTTAAGCTTTCTTATCCATCTATCCATCCATCCATCCATCCATTTATCTATCTATCTGGGTTGTTCTTCAGATATTCTTTGGATGGTTGGTGGTTTAAATTTAAGTAACCAGTTCTGGGTGGAACCTTTAAAAAAAATAAAGATAACTAACTAACTAACTAACTAAACAAACAAATAAATAAAATTAATAAATAAATACAATTAATAAATCAAAAACAACAGCAACAACAACAACATTACTACTAATCATCATCATCATCATCATAAATAAATAAATAAAAACCCTTATGGGTTCTGAATAGGACATTTAAAGGTATCTGCAGCTTAAGAACTAGATGCAGGTTTTGTCTTTTCTTTCTTTTCTTCTTGAGAAATGTGAGCACGTACAGTCTCTAATAGTTTCAGAAAGTCACTTTTTTAATCTCGCCATTTTGACGCAAAACCACACTCTGACGTATTCTGCTCTGCTCGTTTTAGCTCCGGGATTTTTTTCCCTCTCTCTCTCTCTCTCTCTCTCTCTCTCCCCCTCCCTCCCTTCCCATAAGTACCTTTTTAGTAATTCCTACGTATCTCATTAGGAAGTGAGTGCCACTGTCTCTCCTCTCCTCCCTCCCTCCCCCCTCACGCACATCAGAGCAGCAGCGCCCAGTTTATAGGAACTTCACCCGGGTTCAAAAGAAGGCAACAACTCGGTCAGCACTGAGGCATCACCTCCTGTGAAGGACATCAGGGTCAGAGAAAGAGTTTTTGGGGGAAGACGCGTGCCAAGTACAATTATTCCTTTTCTGCTATAAAAGCCGCGGTGTGTCTCCGATCAGAGTGAAAAGAGAAAGCAGAGGAACAGGAGCTTTCTCCTTCTCTCTCTCTCTCAGTCCTCCAAGGCACATCTTCAGGAGGACACTGACTCTGGGACATTTGCTCTTTTTTTCTTTTGCGCCTCTGCTCCGTGATGAAGTTGCTGCTCTCAGTAGTGGTGCTTTTTCTTGCACTAAATGAAGTATTTGCGGAGGAAATTGGTCCAAATGAAGACCAGGATTACTGGACGAACCGCTCCCTCATGCAGGTAAGCGTTAAAATAATTGATGAAAGGAGTTTATAGTTATTTATCATAGCTTCTTTATAATAAAGCGTTAATTCTGAAGCACTGGTGGGTATTATAATTTTCAGTCTTAATCTATATCCAGTTGGATTTCAAAACATTTGCAGCAAATGCAATCTTACTTATCCCTTTAATAAAATAAACCATGAAATGCAGTTTGAGTTTAATTAACGCAAAGATCGATAAAAGTCAATAGAATTCTAGCTGGAATTGTCTCAGTAAAGTAAATGGAGTTGTGTCGCTGTCCAGGGCTGAAACACGTCTTGCTCTCTATGCATTGCACGTCGCCCATTTGACTTTGCACGCTGGAAGACAGCCAAGCACTCTCCAAAGATCCATGAGTGTGTTATGAGAATGACAGTGGAAGAACGAGAGCTGGTCTAATTTGTTTAAATAAAAAAAAAGAAAGAAAGAAAGAAATCAAGCAGGGATTTTGTTTAAAAAAATAAAAGGAAATCCTTTTATGCTGAACACTTTTTCAATAAACACCAAAGTACAAGGGTCAATTAACTATTTTTTTTTTTTAATTCACTTGCGCCACTGGAATGCAAGTATATATCACATCATTAAGCCTTTTTTTTTGCCTCTATCTTTACAATCTCGTTTTACACTAATCAAATAACCCTTCCTAGGATGAATGGCTTCAAGCCGATCCCTTCAGAGAGATACTGAGACGGATAACAAGAAAACCTCGGCCACATCAGTTCATCGGTCTAATGGGCAAGCGTTCCTCCGGTAAGATCAGATCACTTCATCCTAAAGAACCCTCTCTCGCACTTGCTTCCTATCACTGTATAGAGTAAAAATAGATCAACAGATCTAGCAGCGATATGAAGGATAAAAGGAGGCTGGTGGAATGACCAGATCTTTTCTTTTCTGCTTGTTTTTGCCTCCCAAAAGCTAACACACAGATTACACGAAAAAGTAAGTAATCGTTTATTTGCAGTATTTTTGTAAGTAAATATTTTCTGTAACGTAGGTATGTGTGAAACTCACTGCAATCATTTACATTTATTAGACAGACAAAGTGAAGATTTACTAAAGCCATACAACCGTACAGCACACAGGATTTCTGCACACACACACACACACACCCTTAAACACAAATGCACAGAAACCCACACACAAAGACACCGACACACATACACCTACTTAAACCCGCTCACACACCTCTAGAGTGACACACACAAAGGCATCAGCACACAAAGAAACTGACACACACCTCTACAGTGACACACACAGACACACACACAAAGACACAAACACACACAGCTACAGGAGCCTCATCAGTGGTGGGTTGCCTGGTGTAATTACAGTTCTCACCAGGGTATTTAAGTGCCTCAGATGTTCAACGTTCCCTTCACGTTCTTTTCTCTATCACATTCCAGTCTTCCGTTGTGTAGACTTAATCTTCATGTACACAAGCAGTTAAACCAACATCTGATCAAACACACTTCACCGTACTTTAACGAATGAGAGATGTAATTTATTGATCAATGAGAAAAGATTTTTATTATTATTTTTTGCTGGTATTTACTTTCCAGGGCATAAAATTAACTCCTTTGTGGGTCTGATGGGTAAAAGAAGCCAAGAGGAACCTGGTATGTATAGAAGAATGTCATATAATAATTATATCTATTAGAGAGAGAACGAAGTGTAATCAGTTGTGCACTTAAGATTTGTTTTGTTCTATTATATCCATTCAAGAAAGTGATACGATTCAGTACATGCTGTACCTGAGCACCACCTAAATAGGCCAGTGTCTTGTAAAAAGAAAGACAGAAATGCTGTTTTATCAGATAAGGAACTTTTCTGTTGAAAAAATTTCTACCTGGAGAAAATGCTAATAAAGTAACATAACATATTGTTCAGAATTTTCTATAAATCATTATTTTCTGATTTCCTCCGGTTCAGTTTACAACCTTACTCATGTTTATCTCGTTCTCTTAGATTCATATGACTGGAGCTTGCTACACAGCTACGATGAAAGGCGCTGACCGACAGCCTGACCTCCATCACGTCTGCTTCAGACACCGCTCATCTTTTTTTTTCTTCCTCCCCCAAAAAACTGGGTGGTTTCACTTCTAGACTCCAATAAAACGTTCCGTTTTCCACCGTGTGGTGATGTAGCAGTACCTGTGCCAATTTGTGTACTAAGAATGGAAGGGACATTTTGATAATACTGTCCAACCTGTAATATTGTGTTACTGTCCAAGTCTTTAAAAAAAAACAAAAAAAAAACACTAGTGGACTATTTGCACTGCCAATCTTTGTATAGTGCCTCACGATGTTTGATCACGATCTGACTGTGCTGTAGATACTGGTCATGTACGTCCTTCTCAGCATTCCCTGTCCATCATTGTAGCTGTGGCTTAATGTTCTATTAAATATTAAAATTATTTTCCTTATTGGTGGAATTGTGGATTGCAAACGTTGTGGTTGTAAAATGAGGAGCACGCGCGCCTCCTGCTGGCTCGAGCAATGCATTGCAGCGGGATAAATGACTGATTTGGGGGGAAAAAATATATATCATTTTGCCCAGAAAAGCAGTTTATTCATGAACAAAATCTCTGAATGAGTGAGACTGAAACTTATCTGGCTGTAGGTTTGCAAATCCGGTGTTAAACGTGACACTTTGGACTCAATAAAGGACACAGAGATCCAATCTTACCCTAATGACACGATAGCTCATGAACTGTAAAAGCTGTAGTCTATTAAATGACACAAACACACACGGAATAAAAATACACATTATACATTTCATCAAGCTGTTCCTTCAAAGTAGCACACGTGATCTCAAACACATATGACGTCATGTGAACATGTGAGTGACGTGAAGAATGATAACCGCTTCAGCTGCATGGGGAAGAATGAACAGGAAGGAGGGTTTAAAATAAACACACATGCAGCAAAATGTGGGACAGATGAGGTGTGAAGTGTCACATGATTATATTTCTGAAATGAATTTTTCTGCATGGGAATTAATCACACTAAATACAGGGACCAAGTTCATGCTCCTTGTGGTAGTCGTGCTGGGTTTATACAACGAATAAGAAAATGCCTTTTAAAAGCAACAAACAAATAAACCAAACAAAAAAACAAACACAACCCTTCAGAAAATCCATCCATCCGTTCTCTATACCTACTTTATTCCTAATTAGGGTCACGGGGATCTGCTGGAGCCTATCGCAGCACACATTGGGCAAAAGGCAGGGGTACACCCTGGACAGGTCACCAGTCCATCACAGGGCCACACACATGGGCAATTTAGAATTACCAATCAACCTACATGTTTTTGGACTGTGGGAGGAAACCGGAGTATCCAGAATAAACCCAAGCAGGCATGCAAACTCCACACAGAAAGGCCCCTGCCTGTTCGAACCCAGGATTCGAACCCAGGACCTCCTTGCTGTGAGGCAACAGTGCTAACCACTAAGCCACCATGCTGCCCCCTTCAGAAAATAAACCAGTGAATTAAAATAGGTGAGTTTTCTTACTTTTCAAGCACTTTGAGTTAACACTGACATGATTTTGGATGTGAAAGTTGCAGGTGTAGTTAGTTGGACATTCTACATTAGCTTTGTTAATGACTTTGCACTTACACGCTGCTGTAGTTTCCTCTACTTCTGTGTTCTTCTTAGCAGCTCCTGCGTTTCCGGTTTCTTTCACTACACTCCAAAAATGGTGGGATTTTACACTCTGTGTCTGTAAAACCAGAGTTTTTGCTCGGATGAATGTAAACCAACCTTGAAGAAACAATAAACGGAAATGCTCAGAACATTATATAAAAGGTCTTTACAGACCAGAGAACCTTCTCCATATAGCATTTTTTCACTAATCTCTCCCTTTTTTTCTGAGCCATTTTCCGAACATTTTATGACTAAACCTTGACTGATAAACTTTTCAAGAA